>NC_133389.1:28377500-28677500 GCF_047511655.1 Castor canadensis | reverse complement strand
GCTGTCTCCCCATTGAGTCTAACATCAGCAAACATGCCTTATCCTCATGGGCTCCTGTAGGGTACAATCAGGGTACAATTCACTGTGGCACTGCCATAGTTCCCATGTCAATACTAACTGTATTTATGGAATGAGTATAATAATTGACTTATTGTGAGCATGTTAAATCTCTCCCATTATCTTAGAAGGTCTTTGACAGCAGCAAATATTTTTTAATCCATCTTTACACAGGGTATCATTCATCTATTCAAATACTCATCCCTATAAAACTCTGCTTTATATACACACAAACCCCAAAAGAATCATATATGAGCCTCATGATATTGTCCTTAAATACTGTGCCTCCTCCCTCAGAACATAGAAAGATCAAGTTCTATGTTTTTCATGATTTGATCTCTACTAGCCTTCTCTTTCTCCTTCTTTGGAAAAAAGGAGTAGAAGGTTCAATATGCAAGAGGGTCCCCATTATCTATTCAATTAATCCTTTGTATTTCCTTTCTTTCATTCATCTGTTCATTCATTTGCTCGTTCACTGACATTTTCAACAGACATTCACGGAATACTATGAGTTGGGATAATTTAGTTTGCAGAGCATCTCAGTTTCCTCATGACTAGGAGGAGCTAAATATTATGTTTCTAGCTTCAGAAACATCACCCATGGCCTCCCTCATAGGCAGATTGGACATAAATCCATGCATCTGCCTCCCTTAAAATCCCAGGGGTTGAATCTGGAGACTGAAGAGAGAAAGGGCCTCCAGGGACCTCACACCCTCACATCTATTTGTGCATCGACTTTCCCTTCTGCGCCAGCCCTCAAGTCAGACTCTGCCTAATGATGATGAGTTCTGCTCCTCTGGGGAGCTGCCTGCACCCAGCACAGCTGCCCCAGCCCTCCAGGGTTCTGTGTCCCTATGGCCTTGAGGTCATCCCCATCCCCATTGAGTGCCCTTGTGATTTTACTTCAGTGCTAGATCCCTACACCACCCCCTTTCTTTCCAGCAGTGAACCTGACCAGACATGCCTTGCCAACCACTCAGAATTTCACCCTTCTCTAGTCACATGATCATTATTGACATTCACACGTAGATGGATACATATGAACCTGCATGTATATATACATGTGCATCATACATACTTTAATTCATACATAAGCTTGCAAATATTGTCCATACAATCAACATACGATTGCATACTTATTAACCTATGTGTTCACATATGAGTATATGCACCCTAAAATCACAGAAACCATGCCAGTCTTTGAACATCTATAGGACTCCATGCCTGAGGCACTTGACTACAAGTGAGAGTGTGTCTGCTTTATGTACACATGTATACCGCGATCTTATGGATATACTCCACCTTTCCCCAGTTCCTTTAAAATTCCTTCCCTTACTTTACTCATGACATGCAAGTAGCTGCTTGTAGAAATTTAGCTTGGGTGGATTCAGAGATGAAGCTCCTTGAATATGGCATGGACTTCTGGGCCAAAATAACTGTGCTAAACATGATTTTTATAGGTACTGGCTGTCTCAGCGTATTAGGACTTCCGTAATGGAATACTGTCAACTGAGTCTTCTGTTTCTGTTATCTACAATGTCAGGCTTGCAGGACTGCATGTAGGTGTTAATTTCCCTGGTCCGTGGCATGACCACTAGAGGAAGATACATGGGAAGAGGCAGTTTGTTCATATGCAGACAGGTTTATGCTCAGACTGACCCAAACTCCAATGATTATCAGGATGACATTGGAGAAGTTTTTATCAACTTCCCTCTGTTTCCTCATACATGAAATGGAAACAATAATAGACCTTCCTCAGAGGGTCTCTATGAGGATTGGGAGAGGGAAAATCAAGTCTTAACAGAGGACTTGTCACAGAGCAAGTGCCCCATAGCAAGTAGCTACTATTATAGGATGGAACATATGGACAAAATGTGTTGTCTGCACAGGAGTCAACTCCTCATGAAGCCAGCAGATCCTGAGTTCACCTGGCTTGATCTTTGCTGCTCTGTCTTTGCTTCCTGTGCCCATACTCAGCACGGCCCATGGGCTTTTGAAGGGTCATCCTGTTGGTCAAGTTATAAGGTCCCTGCTGTGGAACTGCCTCATACATCCTCAGGTGTTTCCTTGGCCTAGAAAGCCTCAGTGAAATGGGATACCATAGCTGCCAATGATTGTAATGTTTAGAACCTTCACCAAAGTCCTCCTTCTCTACACAAGCAAACAGTAGAGTTGCTGGCCTTGTAAAGGAACATGCATTAGGATGGATATCCAGGTCTACTTTTTCATCATTTGTCCTCTTGGGGACTGTGCTTGACTTCAGTTTCCTGTCCCTATGATAACGTGGTATAAATGATAGGACCCAGAGCAAACGTCCATGATCTTGACTAAAAGTCTATTCTGATTCTGAACAGACAGATGGCCAACCAAGTAACTAAAAAGTAAAGTGGGAAGGTGGGAACATAGGGAGACCTCACAGTGCAAGGCAAACTATAGGTTCATAGAAGCTGGGCTATCCTAGGGAGAAGACGTTTGGGTTTCTAAATTAACTCACCAGGTGAACCTCTCTGCTATTTAGTGCAAAATCAGCATTGGAGATAGCCTTGGAGGGGACGTAAGGTGACAAGGGCCATTTTTAAGGAATTACAGGGCCCTCCCAACAAATTGTCTTCATGCAGAGAAGTGAAAGGGCTGGAACCAGGGCATGTGCTCATAGGCTGATGATGGTATTACTCTGGACGAAATATTTGTATTTGCCCCCGGTCTCCAAATTCGTATGTTACAGTCCTCACTCTCAACATGATGGCATTTGGAATTGGAACCTTTGGGAGGTAATTAAAATTATATGTGGTCATGAGGATGGAGCCCACACGACAGGAATAGTGCCCTCATAAGAAGATGAAGGAACCAGCAGTGAGAAGGCATCATCTGCAAGTCAAGAAGAAGGCCTTCTCCAGAACCTGACTGTGTGGGTACCGTGATCTTGGATTCTCAGCCTCTGGAATTGTGATTAATATGCTTTTGCTTAAACCACCCAGTCTACGGTGTTCTGTTACAGCAGCCCATACTGACCAAGGCAGGTGAGTGCATGTATCAGCCACATTAGAACTAGTTACAACCTCCTCCTCCAACACTTTCCTTGTCTTTCAGAAACTAGGAGTTCCCATGGGGAGTGTCTTCCTCAAAGCATTGTCATCTGCAGAGAGTCACCCAGAGATCACATGAGCATGTGGGAACAGAGCTCTCCGTTCTAGAAGTTTTTTCTTTGTGGAGTGGCCAAGGACAGAAGTTCAGATCTCACTCTGCAGGAGGCAACCCGACCAGAGCCTCATGGAATTAGAAGAAGGGTTGACTTTCCTACCAGGACTTACTGACATGATAGCAGGCTGAGCCCCTGTCTCTGTGCAGAGCTGGATCCTTCCTTAACTGTGCAGACATGAGCAGTGTGTCCTACTCTGATAAATTAGAGCTTCTGCTTCCTTGCAGTTTCTCTGAGGTCTGTGATTGCTTTGTTAAACGAGGTGATTGTTGTGCTGGTTCTAGGCTGAAAAGCTAGTTTGAACCTGGAGATGAGGGTAACTAGTATCTGGCTTGGATTCCCCAGCTGACCAACTTGGTCAGCTTTCTGGAGCTTTCTACAAAATCAAAGATGGGGAAGTGAGGTCTATGTGGGCCCTTCCCACTTCCCTGGGCAGCCTGGAAGTGGGTCTACCTTCTCTCTGGCCTTTCTGCTGCTTATACCATTTGGAGTCATCTCCATCTGGCCACCTCTAGACTGACCTTGGCCTGGACTCTGAGCTATTGGTACAGAGACCTTTCGGCTGGACTTCTCCCTGAAAGGATCCAATAACTGAAGTCTTGGTGGGCTGTAAAATTTCAGGAGGTGGTAATGCACAATTCTTTCCCAGGTTAATTGCATGTTCATAGAAGCAGGGTCTTTACCTAAATGGTAGACTTTGCAAGTAATAGAACTTTAGGAAACAAGAGGAGGTAAGTCACAAATCCCTTGGAAGACAACTTCTGCCCTCCAGACAAACCCCAGTTAGGGCATTCTTCCCCACTGCAGGTACCAGCGATTAGCTTGATGGTGTCAAAGAAAACACTACCTGAAGCAGAAGGGAAAGGGAGCAAGTGTGAGTGAGGCCAGGACAACTGGGTGAGGTCAGGTACTGGAGAAAGTTTTCTTCTCTATCTGCACATTGCACCTGGATCAATAAACAGGTTTTTTTTTAATTGTTATTCATTTTACAACTCAATAAAGCTTAATTATGAGAAAGCAGGAAGACAAACAGAAGCCATGCTCACATAATATCGTATTCCTCGCAGCAATTCCTGTGGGGCCGTTGCACTTGCATTGCAATGTAGAACAAGCCAAATTACGGGGACTATTCAAAATTCATTTAAAAACATCATTGAGGAGCATCATAATAAAAACACAATGAAAAAGACAAGCTTGGGTTGTTAATTTGTAGAGCTATGTGTGTTCGTGGGGGTCTGGATGTGTGTACGTGCGGGGGTGAGAGCGCATGTGTGGCTTACTTGCCTCTGCAGAAGCAGCAAGTCACTGAAAGCCAGCAGGTTTGAAGCAATGGATTGGACTGGCCTACAGAGGACATAGTCAAGGACTGGGGACTGTTGGGAAGTATCTGCAGTCCTATCTCCTGTTTATCTAAAGGTTGGCTGAGCAATGTTGAAGCTTGAGTCGCAGAGCAGTACTGGGGGAGACCAGAATGTAGATAAGGACCTGGGGGCTTCTCAGGGCTTAGGCCCAGGGAAAGTTCCCTACCTTTCACTCCCAAACCCGATTGGTCCACTGCAGACAAGAAGCCCCTTGCTCTGCTAAGCATCCGTCCTCAGGGAGCATTGAGGAAGGTGCTGAGGGCTCAGGAGAATTTTACTGTGTGCTCATGACCACCAGTTTTCCAGTAGAGTCTTGTGCCTGTCACTTAAGCCAACAGATTGTGGGGTAGCACATGGCCTGTGAAGGGCTCAGACCCTTTGTCAGAAACCCACTCAATCTAGGTTCAGGTCTGAGCCTGAGCTGAGTCCTGACATCTTGTCTCATCCCACCTGACTTTAGCTTCTTACTTACTGACCCTGGCTCCTTCTTCCTGGGCTCACACAGCCATCCAGCCCTTTATTGCCCAAGTCTTCACATCTTGGAGGGAAGTTAGTTTTACCCCCATGCCCCAATCCCATTCAGCCACTTTTCCTGTGGGGACCTTGAACCCATTGTTTTGGGCCTCAGTTTACTCACCTAGAAAACAGGTGTTATTAAGTATGCCTTCCCTACCTCCAGGAGTGTTTTCTGAATTAATTAATTCTCCTAATTAATTAATTAAGTAAAGTGCTTTGAGATACTTAGGCAAAAGGTGCATTAGAAGTACAAATTATTATTTATTCTTAATGAACCCTTCTTTGTAGATAATTTACTCTTGATTCTGAAGGGAAATACAGTGGACCCTAGGGGAGAAGAAAATGACAAGGCTGATTTTTTTGTCTGTTTGTGGGGAGCAGAAGAGGGAGGTTCTGTGCAGTTATTCTCTCCATGGGCTAATGGTGACAGAGTTCATCCAGCATCCTCTCCAGGACGCCGCAGCACGCCACCTCAGCCTGGACTATTAACCCCTGCAAGTGGGAAAGTGGGTGGTTCCAGAGACAAGAGGGCTTTCAGATCTAATCACTAACTGTTTTTTAAGAACAGGAAGGGAGAAGGGGAGAGAGCAAAGAAAGGGATTGTGAGATAGCTTTTCAGTGTGTATCACTATCCTTTGTGGGTGCTTGAGGAGACAGAGGAGAGCACCATGAACCATCTCTTCACTCTAGAAGTTTCCTGTCAGCTCTGACCCAATCTGCTCGTCCAGCAGGCTTCCTTCCTTTCCTCTCTCCCTCCTATGTGCAGACCTTAGCTAAAGTGGGAAATTGGTACTTTTCTTCTATAGCACTCTGACCTCCCCTTTGTGCCCTCCACCCCATCTAAGATTCCCTATTCCTTGTCCTCAACCAGATACACGGCTCCTAATTATCTCCCCACTCTCTTCAAGATCTCTATTCAGGAGGCATGTGTATGGGGCTGGGTTGTGACTCTGCCGAGGATGCTGTCATCAGGGGTATTTGCTTTCAGCAGAGGTCAACGCCCACAGCCACACACACCTTACTTCTGAGGCCCAGAACTGGGGAAGGCTAAGGAGGAAGGTGTAGGAAGGGGCTTTAATTGTGTCCTTCCTGTGCCTTTGTGTAGTTTAACACTCTTTCCTGTGAACACATGCTTAAGCAAGTTAACAAGCAGCCTAAAGAGGACATTTATGGTGTCAGCCAGAGGGAGTGACTGTTCTTATTTTTGACAGTCCTGATACTCTGAACTCATCTGCCTGCTGTGGGAAGGGCTCGTGGGCTGGTCCAGAGGACAGGAGGCCGGTCACCAGTAAGCAAGAGGGCAAGTAAGCTGGGCAGGGCAAATGGGCAAGAGCCAAGAAATGCTCACATCTCCTGAAGCCCTTGCAGAACTGAGATTTTTTTTTGTAAAACATCAAAGAAAGAACTGCAAGACATAAAAGGAGCAGGGGTTTGATGCAGGCTCTACAGAACCATGGAAGATGACCCAGGGCAAGTTACTCAAGCACTTTGCCACTCAGTGTTCTCATCTGCAAGATGGGGTAATCGTAGTATCTATTATACCACACAGGGATGTTGTGAGGATTAAATAAGTTAAAATAGTACAAACACTTAGAACAATGGCTGGCACGTGGATTAGCCATTTTGATTGCTGTTGTGATATACCTGGGTATGCAGTGAAAGTTTAGGCCTGTTGGTGCATGTGTAGAGAGGAGAGACTTGTCCTTAGTTTGGCTGCCTAGAGACACTGAGGGACCTCCCTCAGATGAAGCCCTTGTGAGGAACAGTATGTATGGATGGTCCAGGTATGTCAAAGTGGTCATTCTGCATAAGGGTTGTCATTCTGCACAAGGCCTACTTTATAAGGCCTGGTTTTCAGACTGCCCCTGCCTAGTCCCCAGGGTGCCAGCCTTATTCCTAGGAAGGCTGGGGCCTGCAGGGAAGCAACAACTTTAAGAGCTGGTGACCAATAGTACTGTAGGACAGAACAGCAGGCAGAATTACTGCTTTGGGTCTGGGACAGTGGACATGGGCATAGGGGTGGGGAAGGCCTGAGGAGATGTTCTGGAGGCAGAACCAGAGACCTGAACCCATGTGGGAGTCTTTTCTGGTGACTAAGGTACACCAAGGGATGCCTCAGCAAACACACTAAGTGGAAGTAATTGTCACAGAGTGGGTGGGGTCAAGCCTAGAAAAATGTGAGCTTGCTACAATCAAAGGAGAAACTTCAAATGCTATTTATGATGTCACTTGCCTTCTAAGGAGGGTGGACTCTGTTTCAGAAAATGCCTCCTGTCACTTATAAGGTTTCTGAAATTCTTGATGCTGAAAGACCAGTTTTATTTATTTAAAAATTTCAATCTGTGACATGCTGATACTTTCATAAGATGCAATTATTAGGAAAATGAAGTTACAAACATATAACATATAAGCCCAATTTCTTAAAAAAAATTACTAGAATCAACAGACATAAAATCACGCTGTCAAATTGCTATAAGATTCTAAATGCTAATGCTTAATTTCTGGACTTTTTTTGGTTGATGTCAAAAGTTTGGGGCCTGGCACAGGCCTTATACCAACCTTATGGAGGCACTTGATGCTTGTGTCCGATGTTCACAGACACCAGCCTTTGACTGAGGAAGAGGGAAGACAGTGCTTGGTATGGTAGGGCTGCCACCCTAGATGGCTTCAAGTAACAGAAATGCATCTTCTCACAGTTCCAGAGCTCAGAAGTTCAAAATTAAGACCTCAATTAGGGCCATGCTCTCTTAGCAGGGCCATACTCTTTCTGCCTTTCTGAGGTCCTAGGGAAGAATTCTGCTATGCCTCTCCTGAGTTTCTAGTGATCCTCAGGAGAGGTTGGTACACCTTGGCTTCTAGCAACCTGACTCCAATCTCTACCTCCATCTTCACATGGCTGTCTTCCCTTTCCATGTGCCTGTGTGTCCAAACATCCCTCTCCTGCAAGAATACCGGTCACTGAATTTAGAACCAGTATGAGCTCATCTTCACTTGGTTACATTTGCAAAGACCTTATTTCCAAATAAGGTCACATTCCAAGATTCTAGGTGAATATGAGTCTTGGGAGACCATTATTCAACTCAGTACAAACAGCATGCATGGTCCCAGAGGCTGGAAGCGTGAGAAGATGGCAAACATCAGGAGATGGACTTAGATTTGGGGCTTGGGAAAGGTCTGGGCCAATCACTCCTGAATTTCTACAGGAGAGGGGAGTCTGGACTGGCTTACTGTACTCCTGGCTGTGATCATAGTCCTGGGCAATGGTGGCCTGTGAAAGCTGTTTACTGGAGTGGACAGGAATCCCTGTAGTCTTTGAGGCTTTCGCTCTCACAGGTTGAGGATATACAGGCAGGTGATTGAGAGAAGCCTGAAGCAGATCCATGACTCTTCATAGCCCCAGTGTCCAAGAGCCCTGGACAGAGTTCTGAAGGAGAAGGCAAAGCTGCCATTAAAAGCTTTATTGTGCAAGAGGTTGTATAGGCAAGTGGTTAGAGCATCAGTGCTGATATGAAGCTGCTGGGCCTAGTCTGAATCCATTACTAGAAGCTTCACAACCCTAGGCAAGCTACTTCCCCTTCAGACCCTCTTTTCCTGCTCTATACAATGGGGGTAATAAAAGACCCACATCTGTGATTGTTGTAATAAATACAGTAATATGTATGAGGAACTTGGCATACTACCTGGCACATGGAAACCACTCAATCAATACTATCTATTGCTAATGCAATGATTTTTATGTGGACCAGGGAAGTACAACAGGTACTTCCTGTTATCCTGAACTGTACCTATGAAGAAAAAGAGGCCTTGTGTTTATTAAGCACCTTCTGTGTGCCAAACATTCTTTGGGATGATTTACACATTTATATAAGATCAAGACATGTTTTTAGTGGTTAACTTTTGATTAATTTATTAAATTAATATACCAAGCATTTATTGAGCACTTACCATGTGCAAGAAGCAGCAGGGGGTTCAAACAGGCTTACAGGAAGGCCATTGCACTTGGACAAGAAATGAGTTGAGGTTGGTCCTTAGTGGGGCGTCAGCCTTTAAGGAAGAGTTTTGCACATTTTATTTTGGAACAAGAGTCTTGATGACTGACCTGTTAAGGACCCTGGCAGCCTTTGTTTCTGTAGGACATTTTCATAATGTGAAGCTTTTCCATTAATGCTTATCTTTGTTTATTTCACTGAGACAGAATTAGTAATTTGAACTCTTAGGCAGCTCCTCTGTTCCACCAAAGAAAAGTCTTTTTAGTTAATTTTGAAAAATATCTTGTTTTATTTCATTCCCGTGATGATTCATAACAAAATAAAAAAAATTATGAGTTATAACCAAACTGGGTTACTAATATGTAACCCATAGCATTGCTTAATTTGGATTGCTATTAAATTTTTAATAGAAAATATCATTTGATTGCAATTTAGAAATAAAATTTGATTTCCATATTCCACTAATATGAATAATAAGCCCCGAAATGTCTAATATGCTTAGGCATTTCTATTAACACAATGACTCTGTTTCAGATGTTGCTGGCATACTAATTCAGAGTGTCATTGTCCCCTTGAATTAGCAGGTTAGATTTCTTGAGCGCCTGCTGACCTCACCAGTCAGCTCTACCAGCAATGAATTCTCAGCTGTATTAGCCCTTTGAAGGGCCATGATAATTAAAGTGGTATGCCCCTTTAAAAGAAGTTGGCTTCTGTGCCAGGCAGAACTGCTCTCAGAAGAGTGCCCCCCTCTCCATCTAGTCTGGGGTTGTGGGTAGTTCTGCCATCCTGGGCTCTGGGCTGGGACCTAGAACTCAGTTACTCTTAATACTTGGCATTTCCAGATCCCCAGGCTCATTCTGACTCACAGAAGCGTACAAAATGTGTGCTATCTGTCCCACATAAGCAACTGCCATTCATTAATTCAGTAACTATGAACTGAAATCCCCCTACGTCAGTGCTGTATTAGATGCTAGAGTTACAGACACAGCAGCCACTGTCATCAAATTGAATAATGGTAACAAAGAATGCCTAAATGCCTGCTGTGGAAAAGAGAAATATGTTTCTAGACAAGCAATAACAGAGGAAGATAACCATGTTGGATTTCAAGAGAAGGCTTCCATGTGGATGCTGAAGTTTAAAAAATGAGTAGGAGTTATAATGAGAAAGATGAGTGGAGCATTGCAGGCATGTGCGAGTGTGCTGAGTGTAAGATGGCCATGGGGCTGAGATAGTCTGGGCAAGGGGATGGGTTACAAATTGAGGCTGAGACAGGCAGACCACGCTGAGCCCTGCTGGCCAACAGAGGATGCTGCTCTGTATCTTAAGATAGTGGGAAGGTACTGTAGTGACACAAAGACAGATGTGCATTTTGCCACAGTCATGAGATGGACTAGACTGACATAAAAGGGGAGGCCAGGAGAGCAGTAAGAAAAGTTTTGGAGATTCAAGAAGGAGAACCCAGTAATGATAGTAGCAGATGAATAGAGAGAAAAACAACAGATGAGAGATTGGATATAGAGGGGAACACCAAGGGGAGACAGCAAGGGGAGTATTTGACAAGTTCACTCATATCAAATTCATTGCCTGGTGACCTTTTTTTGGGTCAGTCCATGGCCCACTCCTGTGCTGACTTGGGTTGTGCTCAAATGTCTGCTCCATCACTCTCTCACCCTTTTGAGTAATCTATATCATAATTTTGAAAATATTGCACTATACATTGATTTGTTTATTATCTGTCTTCTCCAGTACAATGTGAACTTCTCAAGGTCAAGGAATCTGTGCCCTACCCCCTACACCTGGTTGTTGCCTGTGACATCACAGCCTCCTGAACAGTACTTTTTTTTTCATTTTTCTTTTATTATTCATATGTGCATACAAGGCTCGGTTCATTTCTCCCCCCTGCCCCCACCCCCTCCCTTACCATCCACTCCGCCCCCTCCCTCCCCCCCAATACCCAGCAGAAACTATTTTGCCCTTATTTCTAATTTTGTTGTAGAGAGAGTATAAGCAATAATAGGAAGGAACAAGGGTTTTTGCTGGTTGAGATAAGGATAGCTATACAGGGCATTGACTCACATTGATTTCCTGTGCATAGGTGTTACCTTCTAGGTTAATTCTTTTCGATCTCACCTTTTCTCTAGTTCCTGGTCCCCTTTTCCTATTGGCCTCAGTTGCTTTAAGGTATCTGCTTTAGTTTCTCTGCGTTAAGGGCAACAAATGCTAGCTAGTTTTTAGGTGTCTTACCTATCCTCACCCCTCCCTTGTGTGCTCTCGCTTTTATCATGTGCTCAAAGTCCAATCCCCTTGTTGTGTTTGCCCTTGATCTAATGTCCACATATGAGGGAGAACATACGATTTTTGGTTTTTTGAGCCAGGCTAACCTCACTCAGAATGATGTTCTCCAATTCCATCCATTTACCAGCGAATGATAACATTTCGTTCTTCTTCATGGCTGCATAAAATTCCATTGTGTATAGATACCACATTTTCTTAATCCATTCGTCAGTGCTGGGGCATCTTGGCTGTTTCCATAACTTGGCTATTGTGAATAGTGCCGCAATAAACATGGATGTGCAGGTGCCTCTGGAGTAATAGTCTTTTGGGTATATCCCCAAGAGTGGTATTGCTGGATCAAATGGTAGATCGATGTCCAGCTTTTTAAGTAGCCTCCAAATTTTTTTTCCAGAGTGGTTCTACTAGTCTACATTCCCATCAAAAGTGTAAGAGGGTTCCTTTTTCCCCCGCATCCTCGCCAACACCTGTTGTTGGTGGTGTTGCTGATGATGGCTATTCTAACAGGGGTGAGGTGGAATCTTAGTGTGGTTTTAATTTGCATTTCCTTTATTGCTAGAGATGGTGAGCATTTTTTCATGTGTTTTCTGGCCATTTGAATTTCTTCTTTTGAGAAAGTTCTGTTTAGTTCACGTGCCCATTTCTTTATTGGTTCATTAGTTTTGGGAGAATTTAGTTTTTTAAGTTCCCTGTATATTCTGATTATCAGTCCTTTGTCTGATGTATAGTTGGCAAATATTTTCTCCCACTCTGTGGGTGTTCTCTTCAGTTTAGAGACCATTTCTTTTGATGAACAGAAGCTTTTTAGTTTTATGAGGTCCCATTTATCTATGCTATCTCTTAGTTGCTGTGCTGCTGGGGTTTCATTGAGAAAGTTCTTACCTATACCTACTAACTCCAGAGTATTTCCTACTCTTTCTTGTATCAACTTAAGAGTTTGGGGTCTGATATTAAGATCCTTGATCCATTTTGAGTTAATCTTGGTATAGGGTGATATACATGGATCTAGTTTCAGTTTTTTGCAGACTGCTAACCAGTTTTCCCAGCAGTTTTTGTTGAAGAAGCTGCTATTTCTCCATTGTATATTTTTAGCTCCTTTGTCAAAGATAAGTTGCTTATAGTTGTGTGGCTTCATATCTGGATCCTCTATTCTGTTCCACTGGTCTTCATGTCTGTTTTTGTGCCAGTACCATGCTGTTTTTATTGTTATTGCTTTGTAATATAGTTTGAAGTCAGGTATTGTGATACCTCCTGCATTGTTCTTTTGACTGAGTATTGCCTTGGCTATTCGTGGCCTCTTGTGTTTCCATATAAATTTAACAGTAGATTTTTCAATCTCTTTAATGAATGTCATTGGAATTTTGATGGGAATTGCATTAAACATGTAGATTATTTTGGGGAGTATCGACATTTTTACTATGTTGATTCTACCAATCCATGAGCATGGGAGATCTCTCCACTTTCTATAGTCTTCCTCAATCTCTTTCTTCAGAAGTGTATAGTTTTCCTTGTAGAGGTCTTTCACATCTTTTGTTAGGTTTACACCTAGGTATTTGATTTTGTTTGAGGCTATTGTAAATGGAATTGTTTTCATACATTCTTTTTCCGTTTGCTCATTGTTAGTGTATAGAAATGCTAATGATTTTTCTATGTTGATTTTATATCCTGCTACCTTGCTATAGCTATTGATGATGTCTAGAAGCTTCTGAGTAGAGTTTTTTGGGTCTTTAAGGTATAGGATCATGTCGTCTGCAAATAGGGATATTTTGACAGTTTCTTTACCTATTTGTATTCCTTTTATTCCTTCTTCTTGCCTAATTGCTCTGGCTAGGAATTCCAGTACTATGCTGAACAATACTTTTTGAATGAATGTATGAATAGTTTGCTGGCTCATATAAGCAGGTTGAGGGTGGCATCACACCTGAGAAAAGGATCAGGTCAAGGGCGAGTTGTTGAGTTAAGGCTTAGTGTGGATTTGGTATCATTGCTGTTCAGTAAGTTTCATGCATTCTGCTAGTTATTTTTAAACGTCCTGGTCCCCTTTTATTGCATAATCCCACTATGCTAATCTTGGGGAATCTGGGAGCAAAAAAGACTCAGTCCCTGTCCACAAGAAGCTTGGAGTTTTCAAAGATAGCCTCCACTGATTTTGACGGAAGTGCCTTGTGGCATCCGGTTTGGGGAAGGTTAGCATTGGGAGAGCTGGCAGTCAGAATGCTGGGTCTGCAAGCAATGACTTTGCCCCCTTTCTGGCCCTGGCTCAGGGCAGGGATCCCCAGAGAACCAGAGAGCCTTTATCGCAGATCCTTTATCTGAACTTTGTAACATTTTATGAGGGCAAGGAAGAGGGAGAACAAGAACGAGTTACTTACGATCAATTTTTAGCTCTGCCCCACCCGGTGTCCTGTTCCTAGTGGCACATTTCACTCTTAAATGTTATTACACACATGAGATCACAAATACCTGCCCCATCTGAAGGGCTTGTCTGTAACCCTAGTTATCACAGATACACTGATAACTCTAGAATCTCCAAGTCCAGACTGAGTAACAATATGCCACCAGGTTGTCCAGGATGTCCTCCAAGCATGTCAGAACAACTTGTCCAAACAGAACTCCTATTTTCCCTAAAGCCTGTCTGAACACCACTTAGCTCAGTGATGAACACCACTGTCCAATCAGGATCCCAAACCAGGACCTTCTTCACTAGGATATACCTTCTTGCTCACCTGACCAAGTCAGGCATCCAGAAAATTCTGCATCCTCTAGCTGTCTATCACCACTGCCTTAGTTCAGGGTCTTATAGATTCTTCCCTGGATCATGGAAACATTCGTCAAACTGATGACCTTGTCTCCAGACCACTCCTCCCCTTGAATACATACCTCCACTGCCCCCAGAGTAATCTTTGAAAAATCCACAATGGCTTTTCTTGGGCCTCTTCTTAAAAGCCTTCAGTTGCTCACTCTACAGAGCTTTCTACTGCAGGTTCAAGTTTTTGAGCTACATGCCCCTCACCTTGATCACCAACCTTATCGCTTTATACTCCTCCCCTTCCTTTCTCTAGTCAAATGTAACTTTTCAGCTCCCCCGAACACATCATGATGCTTCAGATCATCCTGTATCTGCACTGACTGTTCCATCTTCTTAGTATACCATCCATCCACCATTTCCTCAGCCAGCTCATGCCTTTCATCCTTCCAAACTTGGTTCATATGCCTTCCCTTGGCTTCTCGGCCTGGCTGCTGGTGCTCTCTGCTTCTATTTTTCCAAACAGAAGAACATATTACACTGAAGTCCTGAGAGCTGATTTGGCTGCACTCCCAAGCCCCTTGAGATCAGGGACTGTGTCTTACATGACTGTGTGTCTCAGTGCTTAGCATAATAACTGCCTAGCATGAGCAGACTCCTAATGCATATTGAATGAATGAACACAAGGCCTCACTCCCATCTACTCCATCTCAAATAGAGATCCCACTGAACATAATGAGGAGGATGTGTCAAAGACTCCTTTAGCTACTCTTGCCTCTGAGAATGACTGTGCAGAGCTTCTAACTCCATGGCTTTTGCACATGGCAGCCCAAAATGGCAGCTTTGTTATCAGTTTCTAATTGCAGCCCTTCTGGTCTTCTTAGGCAGATTTTCCCACCATGTCCTCTTATCCTGGCCTATGTCATCTTCATGCACCTGCTCCAGGCCAGCCTTCCCACTCCCACTGGTTTCTAGCCTGCCTGAGTGCCTCCTGCATTCCCTCCACACTGACAGGGAGCCATCCTTCCCTTTAACCCAGTTCTCATACTTTTGCTTTTAATCTTTCTTCATAAATTAATCTCTCCTGCTAACTAATTATGTCTTGGTGTCCTTTCCTGAACTCTTTCCAGCTTGTCTACCTGTGTCAAGTAATGAGATGCCCACCACAGGCTGCAATCTCCCAGGTTCCATCTTACCCCAAAGACTATTTCCTCCTGGCTTTGTGTCCTGGCCCCTGCATCTGCACACCTATCATCTAGTCTTTTTTTTTTTTTTTCTGCCACTTCCTATTGCAAACTCATCTAATTTGTGCTCTGCTCTGGGGCTGCATCTCTCAATGGGTCCCTGCCTTTGAGGTCCCCCTACTTATTGCATCCATCTCTGTCTTTATGATTATGCTTTCCTCCCTTAATAATGCCTCTCCAAGTCGAATGTCATTTGGGGGCATCTTACCCAAACAGCTCTCTCCTCCAGTCACAGATCATTTTTCCTTAACCCTTTCCAGGCCAGGGTGGCTGCCAGCTTCATAAGACATTCTGCTATAAGTTCTAAGAAAAAAGGTGGTCTCTTCCAACCACACTTGCTTTGATTAGAAAATGTCAGCATACTTATTGCCTCTACTATCAGAAAACCCAAGGCTGCGTTTGTGTTTGATAGTAGCAAACATCTTTCCTTTGAGTCTCTGTGAAATTCTCTTTTCTCTTCACTGTCTAGCACTCATATAATCATTATAAAAGGAACTGATAATGCTGAAAGTTTACTTCAAATATTTTTGGACATAAGCAGTCTAAAGCATTACTCAATACCTAGACAGTGCAAGATCTTTTCTTTCTTTCCTCTCTTTTTATTTCTAGTCGCTAGCCTTTATTCCCTGGCCATGAGTATAAAGAGGCCTAATAGCCAAGTCTCCCCTCCCACTTATCCTGGTGAGGTGGACAAGGCTATCCACACACGTGGGTGGAGGAAGTGGAGTGACAAGGTTTGTGGGAGGATTCTGCCTGTGAAGGACGCAGGTTCCATCCTCACTAAGGAGCTCTTACTTTAAAACACAAATATTCCCCTGGCTTTTATGCATTACTCTGACTGACACTGCATGGAAGAACAAGGTGTCATTAGGGCAGTGGGGTGATGGTTTGATAGTGGGACAGGGAAGGATGACTTTTGGAGCAAAGTACAGGGAGTGGGGGCGTAGTCCCTCCTGGATGTGAACGCTGCTGGGGAACAGGGTGAAGGTGAGAGTAAAACTGCATCTGATTAGAGGCTGGGGACTGCCCCAACTTCCCAGTGTTTTGGAGCAGAGTTCTGAAATGCAGTGTGCATGACCTCCTTGGACTTTGTCACATGTAGATGCTCATACAGGATGTCTGGGGAATTTCTGGTAAGCTCCCAGCTATCCCAGGTGGCTGCTCTGGGCCACTCTAAAGTGGGAAGGTTCCAATAGACTTGGACTTGGAGCTTAGTGGAAATTTGGGCCCTGGGCAATGTGTGGTGTCCCCTGCAGTGCTTTAGCTCCAGTGCCCAGGTCATTGGGTTCCTCCAGTCCCAGCTCTAGGCTGGGGTCTTCTGCCAGGCTCATTTGAATTATTATTTATTTTTTATTCAGAACTTTGTCTGAGTCACTATCCCTAAGCACTCTCCTAAAATTGAGAGCTATTATATTCGCTGCTTTCCTTTTATCTCCTCATCTGGCATTTCCATAGATTAAAAAAAAGCAATTAAATTTGTCTGGCATGATTTGTACTACATCAGCTCCTGCTATTTACTACTCGTGACTTTATTCTCCAACAGTTTCAGACTTCCCCATCATGCTGCACCCTTGCCTTGCCTTGAAGGTGACTTTCATTTTAAATTTCCTGAAAGGATGATGCATAGCCTTTAGTGGACCCAACTAAATGTGTCACTATTTTAAAACATACACACACGTACTCCAGGGATCCCAGGATGAGTTCCACTGATGAATGTGCAATGCCTTAATGGATGTATAAATCTTCGGAGCCTTATTTTCATATCTGTTAAAATGGAAATTATCAGACACAGCTAACTGGTCTCAGTGCTCAAGAACTACCTAGAGAACTTGGTATAGATTAGACAATAAGTATCTTTGGAAAAAATACAATTATTACTAGGTAAGGCCCAATGTTGTTCCTGTAAGTTCTCAGCTAAAGAAATATTCCTTTCAGACTCTCTTGCAGCTAGAGGTGACCATGGGATATTCTTTGGCTAGGTAGATTTAAGTTTTTTGGAAGGGGTGGTAATTTTGGGGAGACCTCTGCCTTCTTGAAATAGAAGACAGTCCCTTCCCCTTCTTTGGATCTGAAACAGAGATGTGATGCATAAAAGAGCAACCTTATTGTAACATGAGGCAACAGGCATGCGTATGAATTTGCTTTGAAATGATGGAGTGGAGAGATGGACTCACGATGGCATTGCTGGGCCTCCACTCCATCCACACTGCCTTTGCCTTGTCTTGGCAGAGTGTGAAGATCCAATGAAAGCTTCATCACTGTCCCTGCAGTCCAAATGCTGCATATGACTCAGCAGCATGGGTGTCACCAAGGAGCTGGTGAATGAGGACTTCCTGGTTAGACCTGAGACCTACTGTGGGAGAACTTACATTTGAACAACAGGCCTCAGGTGAGGTACACTCATTCACAGTTTGAGAAGCACTGTCTCGTCTAGGTTTCTGTTGCTTATAACTAATTTCATTCCTACCCATTCTACATTTCTAAGAGACAGCGATATAAGTTGAAATCTGGATTTAAAAAATGTTATAGCCAAACTGTATTTAGACCCTACTTTCAACCTCAAATTAAAATTTTATTCTGCCTCCCTTATGGAAATTATTAGTCTACTACATAACTGGCACAAAGATGACATAAATATCAGTTGTTGAAAAAACTTATTTGACTACAGGCTACATCTCTCTTATTAGATGCCTGTGGTGGGTAAGGATTGTGTCTTTTGTCTTCTTCTGCCTTAGTAAAACTTTCCATATAACAGTAAGAGATAAATAAATAAATCACTTCACTATGTGTTCTACCTTCTGTGGCAAAGAAAGCAAGTTTCTGGCAAACCCACTGTCACACTTGGTTGTTATTGTTGTTGTTTTGTTTGATACAGAGTCTTATTTTGTGGCCCAGACTGGCCTTGAACTCACGATCCTCCTGCCTCTGCCTCCCAAGTATTGGGACTGCAGGTGTGCACCACCATGCGTGGAGCATTTTCTGAGCATTCAGGAAGACTGAGTATATTCAAAGTAGATGATCTATTTACTTTTATTGGGTATATGCTAATGACTTTCCTTCTTCTCTTTGGTTTCCAGGAATCTCACAGCTAAATTTAATTCAGTGACAAAAATTAACTTCAGTTTGGCTTTCATTATTTCCCCTAATCTCTCTGGGGTTCCTGATTTGCTATTTCTGTTTTAATAGCTTTACTTTATTTCTGACTTGTATATTCTCTTTCTCATTTTTTTTGGAAATAGCAAGATATGAATTATACATAAAACCAAAACATGGGGACTCTGAATTGTTTAAGGAAGTGGAAGAGTTTTGCTTAATGATAAGAACTTGGCTTGAGTTTCTTCCTTTATAAAAGAGAATTCTCTGTTACAAATGCCCCAAATTTGGGGCATTTACTGCCTGCAGCTGCACGTATTCACAGCTCCATGACTGGGTAAGAAAGGAGAAAACAGATAAATGGAGCAAAAGCTTTAAATATGCTTGAGAATTGGAATTTCTCCACATTCCACTCCATTCCCCTCTCCTCTGTCACTGTCCATCATTTATCACTAGTTCTGCAGCCAGGTCCCTCTCCGAGCTCTTCACACTGCTGTGGCCTCCACCAGCTGCACTGAAATTTGAGAAGCACTGTCTCTATCCTGTTCACCAAGAATGACTTCTCTTCATTCTAGAAACTCTGTCTGTATTGTGGGACCCAGCTTAGCTTTCTCTACTTGGTTACTATAGCTCACAGGGCATCAAATTCAAAATATGTGGTAACTGGAGATTTGCAAATAATTTCATCTGACATAACCCTAGTCATTATTCTGTCATCAGTTCTACCTATGAATGGATCATTCTTATTATCAGCTTTGGTTATCACTCAAGAATATATGGCTGGGGAAGAGGGAGGATAAAGAATGATGGAGGGGGTGAATTGATAAATGTCACAATGTATCACCAGTACAAGAATAAATAAATTAAAAAAAGAATATATTGCTAATTTTATTACCATGATCTTTAGCTCTAATATGACAAATTTTAACATTAGCAGATACCAGTCAAGCTCCATTTGGCCCAACAGAAGGGAGATCAGAATGTGTATCAGGATTTAACTATCTGAAATTTATGAAATATGTCCATGGCATATTAGATATTAGATATGCCATGGACTCATTTGAGTTATTCTTTCCAGCAGAAAGACATTTGACATTATTACAAAAGCCCTAACTATTGTCTTTTTACTAGGAATATTTCATGATACTCTTATACTTTAAATTTATACCATTAATTTTGCTATTAAAACCCTTCCCTTATTTTTATGAATTCAAGAATCATACCATGATTTCTATATGACCAACTTATACATCTCTAGTGAAAAAAATTTCTTACTACTCACACTAGCTTTAGGCATATGAGATGTCTCAATGCTTCTTTTACTATCAAATATGTAAGAAATATGTCTGACAAAAGAGTTACTGTGAAATAGTTAGTAATAGAGGCTTAATATTGTAAGGATTAAAAAAAATCTCCATACTACGTAATACACCAAATTCTGTAGTAAGATCAGCTAATCAACTATGGAATCTGTATCCTCAAAATATTGGTTTATATCCCTCCCAGATTAATCAACCCTTTATTCTTCTGTTTACCCTAATTATGGGAACCATAATTACAATGTTTAACTCCCTGACTCTCCTGAGCCCATAATCAGTTGACTTTGTGGTGTCTTTGATCTTTGTGTTGCTCCATTTGAGCAGTTCTCAGTTCCCAGGGCAAGAAGTGGGACATTCTTTTGTTTCCTTTGCAGTGTCTAGCTGGTGACAATGGGCACATAGCATGGCCTTCTTAGATTTTGCATGAATCTTTAGGCCTAGACCTGGTCATGTTTGCATTGTGTGTCTAAGATCTATACTGTCATGTACAAGAGCACAACTAAGGCAGTCTGTAACCAAACCTCATTCCTTAATACAAAACCAAGGGCTAGCACTAGAAGAACCTATAGAGCCAGGCAGGTCTGATCCTTTCCAGAAGAAGCTCCAAGAGGTGAGGGCCGTTTGGACAATCCCACATGTGATTCAAGTCACTTGATTGTGTCCAATATCAACACGAATCCTTCCTCTCTTCATGGTTCTGGCATGAGGCCAACCAGGCCAAATTGCGATTAAAGAAAACCAAGGCAGATTTTTCCAGCATTGTGATGGATAATTGCCTAGAAAAATGAACATTACAAAATTCAATACTATTTTAACCACATTAAGATGTCTGGTCAATTAAAGGACTATAGAGGTAACATGCTTTGTTAAATGAAGAATCATTTTATAAAGTGAATACTCACCTCTTTCACTCACTGAGATTCAATAATGGTTTGTTTCACAACTGGAAGATTTGCCAATTTTATATATATTGGTTATACACTGAAGTTAACAGTTACAAATTAATTTAAAACTTCTGCAGTAGGAATAAATTATTTATACATCATAACGTTAGATGTACAAAAGTGTAATTTTCTATTATAGAATTCACCTTGATTCTCTATTCCTCAAAGGTGGGTAGAAATTTGCCAATTCAAGATGACTTTCTGCTTTTCCTTTAGGCAGTAAATTCTGACTTAATCTCTGTTTGTCTTGTTCTTGGGTGATCTAGTTCCCAGCCACAATGGAGTGACACCTTGCTGGCTTTGTTGAGGCACACCTTATTCTGTGAGTTCTGGGTATTGACTCTGACCCTGATGTGTCTGCAGCATATGGCCTTAGTCCTTTGTAACTTCCAGTTGTCAGGTCAAAACTCTTGACTTTCTCCTAGCCCCATCTGCAAAGCTTCTTTGCCTCTTTTCCTTCCATTCTCTAGCCACTTCAGCATCTCTTTGGTGGAGCTTGGGGATGCTGGTGGCTTTCTAGACTGCACACCAGGGAAAATAGCTCCCAAGGATGATCTGGTCACCTGGACATACACCCTCAGCCATTGCTGGTCTTCTGCTCAGGGACCATGTTGGACAAGGGATAGTTGCTCTCCTGGACTACCCCTTCAACACTCACATTTCCCTATGTCTAACTGAAATCTGTAATCAGGCTTTTGGTCACTCTGCAATCCCCATTTTTCCTCTCCCACCCCCCATATTCCTTCCCAGCTCCAAAGGGACAGCTCTGCTGGGGCCCATAACAGGGGCCTACTCATTTAATCCCCACTCCATTTCCTTTGATCTTTCTCACCTGGGGAAAGAATCTGGGGGTTGGGAGGGCAGATGATTAAGAAGAAAATGGATCTTACTATCTTGTAGTCTTCTCTAATCTATGTTTAAAATCTATGCTCTGAGACCTCTACACGCCTTTGAAATGCCATGAGATTTTTTTTTTTTTCTCAAAATGCCTGGCCTTCAATTCTGTTCAGGACTTTCTTTCTCCTTTTTAAAAACTTAAAACATTTTTTGAGTGACACATAATATTTGCATATATTTTTGAAGTACAATGGAATATTTTGATTCTTCTATGCATTAGGCATTGATCAACTTAGGGTAATTAGCATATCCATTACCTCAAACCTTTATCATTTCTTTATACTGAGTACATTCAAGTTCCTCTTTTCTAACTATTTTGAGGTATACAACGTATTATTGTTCTGCTAAGAACTTCCCAAAGCAAGCTCTGGCTCTAAGCTGGGCAATGGTACCATGTTCCTGGCTCTATCCACCCTCCCTGGAGAGCTACCTAGGTGGTAAAGACAGGAAACATGATAAAATCAGTGAGACAAGATACATCCGCTGTTACCTAAAATTAGTACCCACTGCATTCAATAATTTTGTCAGAAGGTATTATCTAGAACAAAGCTTGCCAACTGTTAACCAACACAAATGGTTTGTAAGTAGGCAGAGCGATAGTGATGTCCTCAGCCCTGAAAGCACTGGGGATGCCCCTGGAGCTTTTGGCATTGGCTCTGAGCAGCCTGAATGGAATAGGTTGCAAAGGGTTGTCCTCTGGTCCTGGCTGGTGGCATGCCTGATGGGAAACACCTATCATATTTCATGCACTGTCCCTCCAAGTTATACTGTGTGCAGGCAAGGGTGTTACCTATCTGTTTCTATAAATAGTCTCCGAGTGCCTACAAGTGACTGGAGAGATGCTGGAGAACTCTTCCAGACATGCAAGGAGCATGGCACATAGGCCAAGGCATGTGTGGGACACTGGGCAGGGAGTTTCAAGTGAATTCCTGAGTTCTGCTGGACATTTACTGGATATTCTTTTTCTTTTGCAGCTAAATCCTCTTACGGAGGTCTAAGCTAGCTGCTGGTAGGTGACTGTTCAAATATTGCATTTGCATCCCGCCAATCAGCCTTCATCATTACATTGGAACACTTGATATGGAAATTTCAGTTCAGTTAGAAATCCAAATGCAGTATCACAAGAAATTTCAACAGTACAATTGTCAATGAAAGGAAAGGAAAAGCTGTTAGATTCTTAAAATATAACTTCAATTGTTATAAAAATTTTAACTGTCTGTAAAAAATAATTTAAAAATTTTATTACCTACTTGTGTGAACAAAGTTTCTTATGAGTGGTGGCTATTGAAAATTTGAAGAGACCATATTAAAGGTATTGATCAGGAATTGGTGTGTAGTCATTTCAAACAGAAAGCAACATGAAAACATTATGCTCACAGAAGCAAGATCAGGTTTCTCATTACAAATTTGAAAATATGTTATTTGAAAATTTTATACATCTTCAATATTTAATACCTTTTCCAATACTTATTTTCTATATATAATTATATAATATAAAGAAAAGGTAATAAAAAATTTCCATCAATCCCCATAGAAAAGTTTCAGAACCCCTTTCAATTGATTCTAGTACACACCACAAATATTGCTTTGTTCTGTACCACACTGTAAAACTGTTTTGCTACAAAGAATGTGAATTCTGGATGCAAATTATAACTAGGGCTTAAGTTCCATCCCTCCCTCATGCTGGCTGCACAACCTTATTATGCAAGCTATTTAACTAACAGGAAGCTTAGTTTCCAAGTCCCCAAATGGGAAAGAAACTCAACTCCCAGTACCAAAGACACACATTGGTACTGTGAACTCATCTGTGCATCTTTGTGTGACCTTCCCATTCTGAACCCCATTTCTCTAGAGTTAAGGATTCAAATGCTGCTATTATGGGCTAGTGTAATGACATATGCTCCTACTGCCTATTCATGGGTCATGTCAGGGGGTGGACCTCAGGAGGGGCATGGTAAGGTCACAGAGTACCCATACAGCACCCACTCCAGGAAGAGGGAAAACCAGCTCCTAGCACCCAGCTGCCACTCTCTGATTTAGTATTCAGAATTCTGAATTTATGGAGCTGCCTTCCCCTGTCACATCATCTATCAGAGACAGACACTCAAGAGACGGAAAGGGAAAAAATTAAAAACCTGTTTATTGCTCAACTTGCTCTAGGCATGTTTTAGCTTATTGTTCAGCTCTGTTCATTTTGGTGCCTCAATTTGAATGGCTTTCTTTGTTGCCGTGGCTAACATGTATATATGAGGATGGATAGATGTACTCCTACAGATATCTTCATCTCTGGCAAAAGCACCAGAAATTGCCATGCAATTGAAGTCTTTAAGCCTCAATGGGCTGGGGGTGGCCAGGGCCTGCCTGGGTGCAGCTGCAGCTTCCCAGCATCCTTCCTGGCACTGACTGGGCTGCCCTTGCTGCACTGCAGGTGCTGATTGGGTATGCTGCATTTGTTCCTGTGGATGTCAAGGAGAGTTTGTGGGCAGGATGAGCACAGAATACACAATGGCAACAGGCAGCAAAGGCAGGCATGGGATGTACAGAGAGGGGAGAAGGACAAGTGGGACCAGAGCTCTCTGTAGAACAGGGACGCTTTGGTGCCATCCAGTTCTTTAAGAACAAAAAAAGGATCACCTTCATGAAATGTCTGGTGGCAGAAGAATATGTTGCAAATGATACTCTGCAAGGATTCCAGAATTATGGTTGGCAAGGCCCTTTCCACCATCGCAGCTGAGTGAGGGCTCTAGAGTCAAGTGATCTGGGTTAGATTTTCTCCTTCACCACTTACAGCAGTTGACCTTGAAGTATTTATGCAAACAATAGGTGTCTCAGTTTCCTCATCTATGAATTGGGAATAATAATGTCTGTGTTATTTTTAGGCAGAATGAAGCTCTTGTCCCCCCGTTCAACACATGGAGGTTAGTCCACATGCATTAGTTACTGTCATACTCTCGCCAAGTGTATGGTTCATGTCCGCTCTCTGGCTGTGACCTCTCCATCAGTAAAGCTGCCATGGCAATGTTTGTCCCACCTATCTCTCAGGGGGCTACATTAACCACTCAAGGGTGGGATGTGTGGTGTCCATGAGAGGGTCAACTGTATTTCACACACCATGGGGATGTTTAGCACGGGCTCTCCATCTCCGCAGCAGTCTCACACTGTACCCAGTCTCTCTGGATTCACAATGTTAAAGCATTTTTTTTTTCTTCTTTTTTTGATGGCACTGGAGTTTGAACTCAGGGTCTCATGCTTGCTAGGCAGACGCTCTACCCCTTGAAACTCTCCACCAGCCACTTTTTGTGTTGGATATTTTCAAGATAGGGCTGGCTTCGAACTGCAATCCTCCTGATCTCTGTCTCCTGAGTAGCTAGGATTATAGGCGCGAGCCACCAGCACACAGCTTTTTGTTTTGTTTTTGATATCTCAACTCACTCTGCTTACTTTGCATCTCTAGGAGGCCTGAGCGAAATGCCACATTTACCAACAGCTGTTTCCAAAGGGGTTTTGGAAGAGGACAGTTCTCAAGAATCTGAGACAAAAGAGTCAGTTACAGCCTCTGCCCAGGTTGGGGGAGCAGAGTGACACAGGCAGGCATCTGGTTTGCAGAGGTCCAAGCAGAGTTCTGGCTGCAGGCCAATTGTAGTTTACATGTGGGCAAGCGGAGAGGAGATGATATGGATGCAGGCAGTGTTGGGAGGACCTAAGACTGACTACACCTGAGCTTTCTTTTGGAGGTAGGCATGGCACACACACACACACACACACACACACACACACACACACCACACACTCAGACAAACACTGCCTGTGACTAATTCAGGTTCCAAGACCCGGGAGATAGATGTGGCACCCAGTCTTCCATGGTCTAGTGGAGGCAATTGGGGCTGCCATCTTTCCCCATCCAAGAAGGCTATGGGCCCATAATGTCAGAGGGAAACTCAACAGGGGTGAAACCTATAGTTGAACTTGTCACTGTTTTGTGACAAGATAACATAACCTCTTAGGCAAGAGAGAACACAGCCTCTCAGAAGAGATGGGCTTTAGATTCAGACAGGTTCAAACCCCTGCTCTGTTGCTTTCTGGCTCTGTAAACTTTGATAACTTAAGCTCTCTGAAACTTGGTTTTCTTATCTGTAAAATGGACATAAGATTATCTAACTTGCAGAGTTATTTTAAGAACTACAGACACTGCACGTAAAGCACCTAGCTCATTGCAGGACTCATATGGTAATAAATGCCTAACATCTAGCAAACCTTTCATTGTTCCATGTATCTCTCGTTCTAAATGCTTTATACGATTGAGCTCATTTAATTCTCACAGCAACCCTTTGAGAAAGACGCTATTATTATCCCTGCTTCCATGTGAGGAAATTGAGGTGCAGCAAGGTTAACTAACTTGCTCATGGCCCACCACTCATCAGTGGGGCAGATAGCGATGGAAGCCAGGCAGCTCAGCTCCAGTACCTGATGGAAGGCACAGAGCCACCCCTACCACCATCCTTTCCAGAACTGCTCTTCCATCAGGGCAGTGGTTCAACATGGCTGCTGTTTACAGTCTGGCTAATTAACTCTAATATGTTCGTAGATCAACTATACACACACATGCGTGTATAATTGGGCAAAGGGCTGAGTTGCTCACTCTACAGCCATTTCACTCCTCTCTTGCTAATCAGTTCTATTTGGGGAGCAGTGTGGTGAATCCTGATTGGTCTACACTAGCCATGGCAGATCCTTCTTTGTCTCCAGTTGCCTTTAAGCTAGATATGGATGATCCAATTTGGTCAAGGTAGGAGTTTGATGAGCAGCTTCTGGGAAACGTTTTGCTCTCTGAGAAACAAGTAACTATATTCTCCATTACCCAAAACATCTTCACTGATAAAAGTTAGTCTTCAAAGACAGCCTGCAGAAGAGACTGTCTTGGTTTTTCTCTGCTTATCCTTGAGTTCCTGGGACTGAGACACATTTCTGCAGAGAGAGGGGTTTGAGTTTGGTCTCTCCTCACCTGGGCAGACATACTCATTCAGGCAGGCAGGCTAAAGGCTTTACTATGAAATGAATACATGACTGGAATGCATTCATTTCCCCTGGGAGTCAAGGGCAAGTTTGTACTGAGGTGGGCAACACTGGCTGTTACACCACTTCTAGGTACTGTGCCAATCAGGGAAAGACAATGTGTCAGATCCTGTCTTTTGTCCAGTTCTTCCCCTTCAGCAAAATGAAGGGCCCAATCTCTTCCTATCTAAATAGAAGTCATGAAAACCTCTTGGCTTTGTGACTCTCTCCCATCCTTCACCCAATCTCTCCTCCCTTCACTGTCATTATTCTTCCTTGTCTTGCCCCTCTCAAACCTGGCCAGACTGGATGTGGCCTCTCTGCCTGCCTCTCTAGACTCAGCTATACCTCTATTCCACCTTCCTGGCCTTTGGGATCCAGTCTTCAAAATACTCTGCAGTCACCTGCTGAGATCAGTTCATGATGGCCTCTGTGACAGTATCTCAGCCTGGATCATTCTTTCCTAAAGAAAAAAGAGGATTAGGAATTTTCCTAATTCTCACTGTCTTGCTCCTTGCTTTCCTCATGACTGAACTCGACTATGTGGAGGGCAGTGACTACTGTTAACCGCCACACTGGGGGATTAGCTCAGTGCCTGACACTTGGGCACTACATAGCAAATGTTAGTTGAATTAGAAGACAAAACTTTTCTCTCAAGGAACTTGGAATAAAATTGAGGGACAGGACATGAAAAAACAATAAAAAATAAAAATACAAGCCATGGGTAAGAGAATGGGTCCAAGATTTCTGGAAAGAGATACCTGCTAGGAGATTTCTGCTGTTATCCAGGAAGAAATGATGTTGACCAGGTGTTGAGAATGCAGAGAAAGACATTGAGGGAAATTCCACTCACTCTGTTATTTTAAGACCATTTATTGAGCACCTACTGCATGCCAGACTCTGAAGATACAGTGGTGAACAAGACAGACCAAGATCTCTGTGCCACCCGTGGAGCTTACAGTTCTAGTTAACAAGAACAAGACGAATGAATGAAATGTCAAGTATGTTGGTGGTGCTGAGTGGTGGGAGAGGATGGGGCAGGGAGGGGGGCAGCACACTGCACAAATCCTAAGTGCACAGCTCAGACGACTGTAATGCCAAACTTTGCAACTCCCACCAGCCCTCATCTTCTCAGGGGCCTTTTCTGTCCCCTTTTGCTTACAGTGGCTTTTCTCTCATTTGAAGAGAATGCAGGGCACCAAGGGCCTGCCCCTTCCACCCGGCAACTGGCACACACTCTTGCACACCATGTGAGGTTCTTCTTGCATGTGGCAGTCTTCTACACTCTGCCCAAAGCTCTCCATTGAGGGGCCTGCCTCCTACACTTCTGTTTCATGCTCTCTTGCAGCTTTGTGCAAAGCTCCTGTTAGATATTCAATAAATACTTGTTAATTTGATAGATTGCATGATTCATAAATAAAATTGCAAGTGAAACCTCCAGTTAAAATCTCTTAAGGAGTTTTTTCACGGATCTGATTGCTAAACACTTTACAATGGGGAAAACAACTTTAGAAGTGAAATGAGGGTACTAGTCTTTCTGCTTTCATGATAAGAATCAGAAGTGAGAACACACCACATTACTCCTAGAGAATAGAGGCATCCAAGGAGGAAGACAATTTGCCCAAACCTATAGGTAGGCTTTTCTCAGACTCAGTTTTCTTATCTGTAAAATGGGATGGATTGCCACCAAAGTCACTTATTCCAATAATGTCTTGAGGATCAAATGAAATGTAAAGGAATTTTTTAAAAGATGGACTTCAGCTTAGTTTGTGTTTATTTCCCAGTTGTTGCTCTTCTCCGTGTTTCCAGAGGATCCCCTGTCTTCAGGGCATACTCCCTAAGGCTTGTCTGCTTCCTTTCCTATTGGAAAATGAAGAACTGTGTCACCTGTGAGGCCAGGAAGTACCTGCAATCAGGGAGAAACGAAGGTCATGGGGGAGCCAGAGTACTTTTTGTGAACCAGTGCTGCCTGCCTAACAGCTTGCTTACTTTTAATTTAATCGCGTGCAACCCTTGTTAGCATCTGGTTATTATTAGACCATAACCACAATAATAAGCGCTCCAGTCATATCTTTTATTTGCAGAGTGCTTCACGATCGTTTTTATTAGTTAGTTGCAGCTTAGTTGTCCTGGAAACCAATATGCACCCAAACAGGAAGAAAAATGGGACTGGGGCCAGGGTAAAGTGTCTACCAGGCAGCTCAATTTGTCTTTGACCAGCAGGATGCCAGTGTTCCCTTGGGGGCACTTGGAGAAGTTAGATGAAAGTAACCCTGCAGCGAGAAGAAAACCTGGAATTCAACCTGGGCACTTCTAGTTGGTGGAAACTCCCAAATGTACCTGAGGTGACCCAGCTACTGCCACATAGCTGGTTAGTGGGGAAGCTAGCCCTGCAGTTCAGGCAGAGAAACCCTACTATTTGTCTTGCATCTGGGACGACATCTGAAGAAATCGCCTTGTACATAAGCAAATGTACGACTCTCTCTCTGGGAGATCAGTCAATTACAGCAAATTGAGCTATTTCATTTCGGCTTGCAAATGGCTTTCAGTTACACAAGTAGACACATTAATCTAATAACTAATGATCATATATTTCACTAATCATACAGCCCTGCATGTGGTATAATATCTAATTATATTTAATATTAAGACATCTTCACATGTGCATTCTTACCAACTGTTAGTGCAGGGAGCCACGCAAGAGCAGAGTGGTAAAAAGAAGGAACCAGGCTTCCAGGTGAAGGGTGGGTAGGCAGGCAGTTGGGCAGGCAGGGAGCAGTGTGTGGGAGGATGGGCCACTCCCTTCAGAGGAGGACTGTTCTTTTGAGGGCATGGAAGGAGATCTGTGTCCAAACAAGGATCTGAATAACTCACAGGAAGCTCTTGTGATAACAGCACGCCCCCATGCCCCATGGGGTGAACCAATTGGAAAAGGTTGTCCTTGCCCTTGGCTGGCATATCCAGTTGGGATTTGATGTAGCAGCATATGGCCTAATTTCAGCTCCCTCAGACTCCCTCAGCCAGGTACCCAGGTGCCAGGCACCATCTATGCACCCCCAGGTCACTGCCCTGGAGGAGGCTGGACAGGGAAATTGAAAACACATCCCTTCAGGGCCAGATCAGGCATCTCAGACTTCACCTCTTCTGAAACTCCAGCCAAACAGCAAAGGGCCTTGAACAGGGCGGGGTTACCACAGATTAAGGTGGGAGCAGGAGGACAAAATTGAGGAATGCTTGTGGTGTATGTCTGAGATTAGGATTCTTTGAGATTAGCCTCTAGTTGTCACCCCTCTTCTCCAACTTTTGGTTGCATTACTGGGACACTTGTCACCTTCCTGGTCATTGCAATGGCTGTGAGACTTGACAACAGCTCTGGCCACCTGTGTTGCTGTTTCTCCAAAGTCTGGCTGGGATGACTTGAGCTTCTCTGAACCCAGTCATTCTGGGGTCCTGGAACTGACAGGGAGCAATTCTCTTGAGGGTCAGTGGCATAAGGAGGTCAATGAACTGTGAGCCCGCATCCAAGCTGAGGCAGGTACTGACTGGCTCCAAGTCATGTGCCTCTTTGGGCCTAAGCTACTCTACTCGCACTTCCAAAGACAGAATGACCCTGACCAGAACTATAAAATGGTGCACGTAAACAAACAAAGGGCGCTAACACACTCTTTGATCAAACAGCTGCTTATCAACATCCATAGGCAATATCCCTGTGCACAGTTGCCCCTTGATATCTGTGGGGAGATTGGTTCCAGGAACCCTGCAGATATCAAAATGTAAACATAACCTACCCATGTCCTCCTGTATACCTTAAATCATTTGTGGATGACTTACAGTACCTACAATATAAACGCTATGTAAATAGTTGTTAGAATGTGCTGTCTGGGGAACAATGAAAAGAAAAAAGTCTGTTTTTCCTTTTTTAAGTATATTCAATCCATAGTTGGTCAAATCCACTGTTGTGAGGTCCACAATACAGAGGGCCAACTGTATGCACATAAGAGAGCGCGTTCCCCTAAAATACATCCTCCAGGCAACATCAATTCAAATGGTTGCAGGAACCAAGCAGACAAACAGTATTTCAGGAGGGCATCATGACATACTAGAAGGAGCACACACAGTCTTTTCACAACCATGTGGACCTGGAACCTAACTTCTCTGCACCTTCAGGTCCTGCAGTAGCAGTCTTCTGTTGCCAGGGGGTCATCTCTGAACCTCTATCAGGGCCTTGCACCTTCTTCTGTTTCCTCTTCTGAAACCTCACAGCTACAAGACTTCTCTAAGTACAGGTGCATGTGTTTCTGTGCCATTTTCCTCAAATGATTTTATGGGTGGCTACAACTCCCTGTTGCAAGTTAAATAGGAACCAGTGAGAGTTGGATTGAAGAACATAGTAAACAGAAGATGGGTAAGCACAAAGAGAGCCAACTCCAGCTCTGTCATGATGGAGTAAGTAGGGATCAGTGGAGGGAAGGAAGCACCACCTCTGAACTCAGAAGGTCAAGGTTGCTCTCGATCACAGGAATGAATGGGATGTTGGTTCTTTTTTTAAATGTCAGTCAGGAGTTGGGCATTGGATGACTTTTGCTGACAATCATGCCTTTCTGTGGAATCCTGACAGTCACTTCATGCCTTCGAACCTCAGTTTTCTAAATTTTAAAAATAGAGCAGGGCACAGGTAAAAAGCAATAGTGAAGAAAAGAGAATTGAGAAATAAATGTACTTTGTGAGATGTCTCAAGAAATAACGATTAAGATGTCCTTGGATCGTATAGTCAAGTTGGAAAGCTGCTGTGACAACTTCTCATCTGTAAATGGGAGTCATCATGCCACATCCCTTCTAGGGCTGTTGTGAGGATTCAATGAGATGATGTAAGATTAGCATTTTGCATATTATTATTGCTGTTACCATCATCATTATTGTTTACCCCAACCACACTGGGCAGCACTTGATAGGTATATGTCAGTGTCAAGACCAAAGCCTGTGGTTTTCCAACTGTGCTCTTGGTCAGTCCAGAGACAGACCAAGGAATTTTTTTCCTGGTTCATACATATGTTAAAGAAAACTTGAGCCACCACTTTAAAAAGGGTGACTTATGTTAAGAGTTACAAATTTCTGTGCCTTCTTGGAAAATTAAGGTGTCTGATGCAGTGACAATGGACCTGTGTTCCATGTAGTTACAACTGACTGGGCCCAGGAAACTGTGACCTCTTATTTGTCCCACTCTGTCCATGTCCTATCCTGGATCTTCTCTGTCCTTGTATGGATTTATGGTAGCCACCTGCTGGGTCCTAGAATCGTTGTGGTTTGCCATTTCTGTATAAGTTCATGGGTAAAGTTATGCTTTCTATCCTCAAAAAGAGTAGAGACTTGTTCATAAGATGACCAGCCTGGGTTGTGCTGAGGTAAGAAGTGCTCTTAAGCAATAGTTTATGTCTTGTTCATATGAGTCTCTGCTCATCTTAGTCACTCTGGGAACAATCTTAACACAAGAGTCCATGGTCACATGGTAGGGGAAGGTAAAAGGAAACATGGCAAACATACCCTACTTCTTAAGTTTCAGCTCAGAAGTAGCATAATCACTTTCACAGTTAGTGACTGGTACAAGGCACATGGCCACACCTGAGTTCAACAGAGTGGGGCCTTACAATCATTCTGCAAGGAGGTACACTAAGTGTTTTTGAGCAACAGTAATTTAAACGACTACAAAGCTATAATAACATTAATAACATGAGTCTTGTTTTGCAATTTAAAATTTACTATAGGCAACAACTATTTGTCTCTAGAATGTCCCTAGACTAGTTGCATTGAAAAAAAAATAAGGCATGAACAGTCAGTTGCCAGGATGTTGGAGAGAAAGAGAGACACCTGAGCTTGAGGCAGTCAAAGGATAAGTTGACTTCCTTCACAATGATGCTGAGAGCTGGTCCAGCCACCCACAACTCCAAGGGGAGGCAAATAGGTGTCATGGTGAAGGATGAGGCCAGAGTCAGGAACCCTGGGCACCCTAGTTCTAACTGTAACTTTACTCCTGACTGTGAGGCCCTGGGCAAGTCCTGTTCCAAATCTGGGCATTAGCTGTCTGTAAAATCACACAATTGCATGGGTCAATGGTTTTCAAACTGTGCTCACTAACAATCTTAGGTGCCCAGCTAGGTAGGAGGTGGAAGGCAGAAAAGGCAGTTGACAGAGAGATAGCCATCATGTCATTTCAGTTGGAGAAGCCCTCTTCTCTTTATCTTGTGCCTGAGGTTGCCACAGAAGATTTGTTTGGGCAAACTGTTCTTCTGATCACATAGTTTGGCCTCAGCTCTTTCAGGTGTTCGCTTGGCTCTATCCTGCTTGAGCCCCTGGTTTCTAGGAAAATCCCAACCATCTGACCCTCAAGGATACTGACCCAAAGGAGATGAGAAGAAAGCTGGAAGTTTATAGAGTTTACAGGAATGGCAGCAAGGGTTAGGAGGGGTTGGAGATGCAAGAAGGGGTCCACACAGAGCATGTCCTGGAGTTTGAACTCTGCTCAGGGTAGGAAGTCTTTAAGTGTTTTAAGCAAAGAGATAGTCAGATTTGGAATAAAGATGGAAATCAAGGCCAAGGCAATGGTCATGTGACACAGGACACTCCTGAAACAGCATCTGGAACAAACATTTTCCTGCTTCTTCTCCCATCTTTTCCTCTGTGACTTCCCTTTGGGAGGAGTGAGGTGGATCAGGGTTCAGAGGAAGGCAGAATTGACAGGTAAACAATGAGCCATGCATCCCCCCTGCAGGCTCTCACCAACTTGATGACACCCCTCCCCACTTTCCCCAGGGCTTCCTACAATAAGGACAAGGAGACCACTCCTTGGGGGCTTCCCTCCTGCTCCAATCAATTCTCCTCAATTACCAACAAATCTAAATGTGATTTATCTGTGCAAGAATCATTCCAATATCAGGCGAGAATCTATCAATAAAAGCCCCTAAGGCAATCTTGCTCAGGGTTGTCAATAGACACTCTGAAGCACAAAGGCATAGCAGCCAGCAATCAGAGTATTTTTGCCTCCCTCCCCCCCTTTTTGGGGAGCACTTAATTAAGTCGACCAGAAGCTGTCAAAGATAATTTTCAAAGCGCATGACCTCAGCAGCTGACATTTGATAATATTACATTCACGTTGATTGAAATTGATTTTCCCCTCTTTTTGGGGGGATGGAAAGAAGGTGGGAGGGTGAGGTTGCAGAAGAGAGAAGGCTTGGATTCCTTTGGCTGTGGTGCTCAGCTCAGACCAGTAGCCTAGGGGATCACCACAGCAGACTGTTGGGATTCCCTGCCTTCAATGGGACCAGGATTGGGCAGTCATTTTTCAGCAAAGCATCATCTGTAATTGGTGGATGGAGCTCTACCTGAAGAGGAAACATGCCAAAACCTGGAATGGAAAGACTAGTAGTTCACACATGAGTAGCACCCAGTGAAGCAGATGGTATCCAATGCCTGTGTTTGTGGGGATGACAGTGGCAGGAGTGGGGAAGGCACAGGGAAGGTGTCTATTGAATGGTCTCAGTTGGGTGCATTCTTCTTATTTGGCCATTTAGTCTATAATGAATATGCAGGGTAGCTCTCTATAGAGGGCAGCTGTCCTCCACTTTACTGCTATTAGAGAAGCCCCAGCTTCTACCAATCCCTTGCCCTGCACTGTCTCCTGTGCTGAGCAAAGGCAAGCCAGCAGTGAGTCTTCGGTACTCATCTCTAAAGCCTCCAACAGGTTCAGGGTAGCCCTCATGCAATCTTCCAATCCTCATTCAAACAATTTTCTCATAGGAGTAGGCTCAGATTAAGGCTTGGTTTTGGATCCTATCCAGGGTATGGGATGGTCACATTTGGCTCCTTGGTTTCTTGATCTTTCTGTCTGGCATTGGTTCTCATATGGACCACTTCCTTGGCTTATCAGCTTGTGTTCTAGGTAGAAGGGAGGTCTTTAACTTCTGTTTCAGATTTTTAGTTTCAGAAATTTTCATTTTCCTGTGATTAACCACTGGCTAGTAGCTGAACTTTGACCTTGAAGGAAAGCTTTTCCTCCCCTCATTTTGTTTAAGTGTCTGTGGAAGAACAGTTTAAGACTATTCAGTGCTTGTTCCTCTCCATTCGGTGGACTGAGCACTGGGAGCAACAAACCAGTCTTCAGTGGCCAGTGGGCACTGCAGTCTTTAGTAAGGAATGGCTAGACAGGCTCAGAGGGCACCTGCCCACCTTCAGACCAAGTCTGTGAGCTGCTGGTACAATCCATTCACCCAGAAATCCCTCCTTGGTCACAGCTTTTACACAGCCTTTCACACCTTGCTCTTCCTTTTCCATCTCTTCAGATCTCTGTAGAAGCAGAGAGCAAGCATGACCTCCTGTGGAGTTCACAGGAGTTGTGCACATGAGCAGAACTTCCCTGGTCGGCATCCAACACACAGAAGTGAGTTCTTATATTACATGACATGGCAATGTCCATGTAGCAGAGAGGGGACTCTATTGCACAGACCAATGGTAGGCAGGTTTGATATAAGTTACCTCTGTGAGAGGCTGGTGGTCAGCTCTGGAATCAGTTCCCACTGGAGACAGGGCTCCTGGAAGGCTGCCTGGATCTGGTTAGTGAAAGTTCCAGGAGTTTTTTCAAGAGTCCAGCCTTTGGTTAAAAATTTACATATGATGCTTTAGGCCTGACCACAAGCTTTACTTGGCAAGCCTCATGGGAAATCTGCCTCATAGTCAGAGCACAGCCTGCTTACTACAGTCTCTGGAGATCTCAAGCACCATGACCTACCACACTCTCTGCATGTTTGCATTCCTACCCAAGACCTTCATTCCCTCTTAATCTGATGCCTTGGACAGGTGTTTTCTTCCAGTGACTCTGTGGGAGGCAAGGAAAACCCTTCAGACACTTGTCCCCTTTCCCACCCATTCCTAGCCCTTCCCCACCCATTCCTAGCCCTTCCTCCCTGGCCTTCCCCGTCCCCAAGCATAAAACTGCTAAAGTCTTTTGTTTGGGACTCCCTCAATGACATGTACTGATCTGCCATGTCTGTGCTATTCTACCTGGCCTCCAACCAGTGTGCCATTCCATAGGGGAAAACAAATCAGGGGAGAGGGCATGTCCTCTGTGTTGTAGTCTCTTGCTTACATGCAATAAGTGAGTAAAGGCTTAGCTCTTTCATTTTTGGCTTGTGGCTTCCATTAGGCACCCAACACCCACCAGTTCACAGATCATGGGAGCTCTTGACAGCTCTAACATATGGAGTGCCCGGAATAGATGGAGGTCATGGGGAAGCCTTCCAGGAGATGGGTACAATGCAAGGGAGGTCAGAAGTGGAAACAACTCCAGGGCTCTGACTGAAAGTCCTGATTTCAAGGAACTAAGTAATGAAGAACTTCACAAGGAGCAAGAGGAGAAGAGGAAATCAGACTTGTGGTAGGAATCAGGGTCCATAGAAGATACTCAGACATCTTGTTTAAAAAAAAAAGAAAAAGAAAGCCACTAAAAGTTTTGAACCAGGTGTTCAAAGGCAGTGAGGTATAGCTGAGAAAGTATTTAGTCTTTGCATCTAAATGTGTGACTATGGGCAAGACATGTCACCTTTATAAGACTCTATTTGCTTCTCTATAAAATGGAACTTCAGAGGTGACAGTGTTCAGTAAAGAAGCTATATATCTTTAATGTAACTGAAGCCAATAGGAGAAGGGGACCAGGAACTAGAGAAAAGGTTAGTTCGAGCAGAATTAACTTTGAAGGTAACACACATGCACAGGAAAGCAATGCGAGTCAACTCCCTGTATAGCTATCCTTATCTCAACTAGCAAAAACCCTTGGTCCTTCCTATTATTGCTTATACTCTCTCTTCAACAAAGTTAGAGATAAGGGCAAAATAGTTTCTGCCAAGTAGCAAGGGGGTGGGGGGGTAAGGGAGGGAGCGGGTGGTGGGGGGTAAGAGAGGGGGCAGGGGAGAAATGACCTAAACATTGTATGCACATATGAATAAAATAAGAAAAGAAAAACAAAACAAAAACAAAAAGGGTGACAATAAGTGGGAAAAAAAAAGCTATATATCAAAATACCCATAATTATGGTTACAAATCTTTCCTTCCCTTCTTCCGTCCTTCACAGGTGGTTGGTTTGTAGCTTTTATATATGCCCTGTCCTTCTCTTGGTGCTGCTTTTCCAAGAGTAAGGATGAAGGTGGATACACATTTATAACAAAGGAAGAAGACAGTGGTTCAAATAATATGAAGAAGCAAATAAGATGTTTTAGCTGACTCTCAGCTGCATCATGCGCTTGTAGTTCTACCAAGATGAGTTTACTTTTCCAAATGTACTTTTTCCCTTGAACCATTATCACTCTCTCTATAAGCATTTTATCCATAAAATATAAGAGGCAAACTCTATACCCTCTGTTTCTAGACAGATATGTGGGTTAGGGTAAGCTTGGTGATGCTACAGTGACAAACAGTCCCCTAATTCTCAGTGTGTTTTCCCCAAACTCTCAGTTATCTTCCTTTCAGAGTCAGCAAGGGACTTTGTAATTCAAAGTTATTCAGGGCCCCAGATTAATGAAGACTCCATCTCATCATGTGCTTCCATAATTGCAGAGTCAGGGAACACACACACACACACACATGGAGAGAATGAGAGAGAAAGAGAGAAGTATACACTGGTTTTTAACATTATTGCCCAGAAATTTTCTTTCCCATGCAGTGCATTGGCCAAAGTTAAACAATACAACCGTGCCTAAGTCCAGATAGCAAGAACCATTTAACTAAGACAAGAGGAGAAAACATTTGAGGAAAAAGCCAAATGACAACCACAGGAACACAAGGTACCTAATAGTTACTCTTGAGAGCATAATTTCAGTTTGCAGAATTTCTGAAGCCTTGGTCAGAGCCTCTGCAGAAGAGTGAACTGTGGTTAAACATCTTTCTTTTGACTTCCAGAGTGCAACTTTTTCTATGGTGAGCAGAAGATTTTGGTAGACCACAGTAGATCATGTTGACTCACCTCCAGTACAAATGCACCTGTGAGGGGCGATCCCAGTTGAGCTTAGACACACACTCTGGCTTCTTTTCACCTTAAGTGCACACTGATTTCCAACTCAGGAACTTCTCCAGCAGGAGCCCAATCACTTAGCAAGTGCAGCCCAAAATGTCAAGGCATTGCTGTCCCTGGGGTGATGCTCATCCAATGGGATATGGGAACCAATAAACAAACACCCTCATCTCTTATCCTTCAGGGAACATTGTCCACAATCATCAGAAATCCTGCAGACTATGGATCCTTCTGTCTATAGCCATAACCTTGGCATTGAGTCTTACACTGGGCTTTTCTCCTTTCCTGTCCCATTCTTCCTCACCCTGACTCCTTTCTGGAATCATCTTCTAAATAAATGATCAACACCCAAGTTCTGTCTCAGGTTCTGCTTTTGGAAGAATCCTCCTAAAGAACTCAGACATAAGGGAATTGCAAATATCTGCTCAAAAAATATAGGGGATGCAAAAGCATTGTAAGAAATGAAAAAAGATAGCAAAATTAATTTAGGCCTGCTTACATTCTCTGATGCTGGGGTCAGGGAAAGGTTGGGTAGGGGAAGTGAGGATGTTCTTCTGAGTCTTACCTGTGCTCTCTGAAAATCAGGTGCTGAAAGAACAGCTCCTTTAAACCCCAGAGTGGGTCCCTTGTATACTGTTATGAATGAAGTTGGTGGATATTAATCACTGCACTGGACTCAGCTACTTGCTGATGTGACCATTCCTGGCTTAGTGTGATCCATCAGCCTGCAATTAGATAACTGTATGCCAGAAGCTGAGACTGATGGGACTGACTTCCAGGATGCTGATGAATCCTGGACAAGTATATTAACTATTTCAACAATGGCTTTTTCCTTTAGTCAATCTGTCAATCAACATCTACTTGCTGGATCCTATGCTTGGGTAGGACTCCCTATTGACTGCCAGGATGAGACAAAAAGACTGTGTTGACAGCACTGATTTCAACAGGGCATTGGAATGAAAATAAGGAGAAACTTTTTTTAAAAAATGTTTTTATTAGTACATGATAGTTATACAGGGGGTTTCATTGGAACATTTCCATATATACATATATTGTACTCCAATCAGGAAAGAGAAACTTCACCGAACATGCACATACTTTTTTTTGTCATTATTCCTCAAACAATACAGTAGAACAATCTTGCCTGGGGAGGAGGACAGGGGTAAATGAAAGAAGGTGAATTCTTTCATCTCCCGGAGTGAAACAACCTCAGGAGCCCCCAGAGCTATCTGGGAGAGACTTCTAAGGAAGCTGGAGTTTCTGCCTTGAAGGCAGCTAAAGTGGCAGTCAGAATTTGAGCTGTTGCTATGGATGTAATTCCATTTTTATCACATGCTGGTGAGGCCTGGTGAAATTCAGATTTCTATTCTGAGGAAAGCTCTTCAAAAACCAAACTTCTGATCTAAGTGTGAGATATGAGCCCTAAAATTTTACCTTACCTCTTTGCTTCAACTCAGTTTGTCACTTAAATCACTCACTCACCCACTCAGCAGGCAATTACTGAGCACTATCTGTATGCAGGACATTTCTCGCACAGGTCTTGACTTGCGGATCTCACCGTCAAACAGGGAAGACAGTGGAACAAATTCCTTACCTACACCATGATTTTAGCAGAGTATTGTGGGAGCCCTGGGTATAGACAGATGGTCACAAGATAGTTTCACAGGAGCATTGGTAAGGATCACTTTATTCTGGCACATTGTTGGTGCCACTAAAAGGATGCATTGGAAAGAATTTTATGCTAAAACAAACAAAGAAAAACACCTCAGTCCATAAACATTCTGCCTTTGCAGAGAGATAGAAAATGCTTTTAGAGTCACATGTAGTCCCCTACTGGGGACAGCATTCTGTGGGATGCCAAGCCAGTGTCCATCCTCCCATTCTTTCTTACTCATTAAATTTAAATTTATTCCTCATGGCAGTATATCTAGTTAAAAACACTACCACAGCTGGGCGCCAGTGACTCATGCCTGTAATCCTAGCTACTTAGGAGGCAGAGATCAGGAGGATTGCAGGTTCGAAACCAGCCTAGGAAAATAGTTTGTGAGACTATATCTCAAAAAACCCCTTCACAAAAAAGGGCTGGTGGAGTGGTTCAACGTGTAGGCCCTGAGTTCAAACCCCAGTACCGAAAACAAACAAACAAACAAACAAAACACTCCTACCAAACCTTACTGCATAGAGTACTTTTGAATCAACAAAACACTATCAAGATCTGTCTTATTTTTCTCAGATCAGGCATTAGAAATACAAAGACGTAAGTCTTATTGCCAAAAATCTACATAAAGTAACATGACAAAGTAATTGGGTAAGAATAATAATAGCAAACAACTCGCACTTATTGAGCATTGATTTTGTGTCACACACTGTATCCATATCTCATATAATTTTAGTAGACTCCTGCAAGGTACCTGCCCTCTCCCTAAACACAAACACATGAATATGCATGCACACATACATCCGCAGCTTCCCCAGACTCTTGAAATAAGGGACAGCCATGTAACATGATTCCAGCTAATGTGACATGATACAGGAAGTTCCTGGTGGCAATTTTAGGAAAGCTTGTAAAAGAAGACAGAATCAGCTAGCATAGGATCCTTCACTTTTCTTTTTGCCCTATTCCTCTCTACTTGTTCTGGGCTGAAACTTAATGCCCATAGATGGAACAGACAACCTGTAATTTTAAGAATCAAGGTTACCTGCTAGGGATGGTGGACCAAGAAGGAAGAAGAGCCTGTTCCTTGGACATTGCACCTCTGCTACCTACTCCAGGGCTCTGTCATATGAGAGAAATAGCATCTTATTTGGATAAGAATGTCTTCAGGTTGTCTAACCTATAACAAACCATCCCACATCTACATGATTTAGAATGGTGATGGTGACGGCTATTTTGCCCATGAACTTGCAGCCTCGGCAGGTGAGGACAACCTATCTCTGCTCTTCTTGGGGTCAGGTGGGGCAGCTGGAAGGACAGAGTATTGGACTTATCTGAAGATTTGCTCACTCACACATCTGGTGGTTGATAATGACTGGTGACTGACATCTAAGCTGGGGCTTCTGCTAGAATTCCTTGTGTGGCTTTAGCTCTTCACAACATGGTTCCTAGGCTCCAAGCAACGCATGAGAGGGAGATCAAGGCAGAATCCAGATTATCTTTTATGAGTTAGCCTTGGCCATCAGGCAGTGTTGCCCCATTGCAATCCATTCATTGAAGCAATCACAGAGGCTAGCCTGATTGCAAGGAAAAGGGAGTAGACTCCACCCCTTTAGGGACTAAAAATATGTGGAACCAGAAATGTGGCTGTGGCTACTTTTGTGAAATATAATCTGTCACATCACTCTTGTCAGATGTCTTTTATAATCCCTGATCCCAGCCCTAACTGATTAAGCAGGGATCACTGCCATGTGTTCCAGGTGACCACTCACCCTTCCCTACCTGTCTCTGAACTTTCTTCTGAGTTCTGCAAAATTATTAGACAACTAGCCACTTCCAGTGAACTCCTGATGGCTCTTTAAAGATGTGCAAGATGTTTTCCAAGTTCCAAATTATTCAATGATCTCTCTAACATTTTATCTGATCCCACATAGAAAATGCTTTGTGATGGATATAAAAGAATTTGTGACTCCTAAAAGTATTCACAGTTTTGCTACAATATTAAAATGTATACACATGGCACAATTAGCACAAATTATGCAATGGTTAGTAATATGACTCTAAGAAGGGATGATACAACCAATGCAAGAGATGATGAAGTGACAGAGTAGCCTGAGGCTAACCAGGGGCAACTACATAGAGTGTATGGGATGGGAAATGAGAAGGAGGCTTTTCAGGAAAGGACTCAACAAGAACCCAGTGTAAGAGTGAAAATGAGTTTGGTGTCTTCATGGACATGGAGACAACTGAACTTAGACAGTGGGATTTTATAGGGGTATAGGGAGACAGGGCTGGAGGGTTTGGGAAGGATAGGGGACTCAGGATTATGAATAAGGAATTCCTTACCAGTTGGCCAAAGACCTTCTCTGTGAGTCTCTCTAAAGGGATAAGGAAGGCTACTTGTCATCTTGAAGAATAAGGAATGAACAAAGAATTGTTCCCTTCTTCCTCATGATAAGGGCAACCATACATTATTTATTTATTCAAATACCACCCATGGAACACCTAGTACACCTAGAACACCTAGTATTTTCTAGGTCCTGAGGACATTAGAATGAATATAAACTATCCCTGATCTGATCCCAAGGACCTTCCAGTCTATTGGATCACACAACAGGAAACGGGCTATTATATGATATAATGGTGTGGGAAATGTAATGGTGGGCGGGCTCATGGTGGAAGTGGCAGAACATAAGAGGAACACTCACTATAGCCTGGGCTGGAGTAGGAAGCCATGCCAAGCATCCCAGAAAAGAGGACTTCTAAGTTAGTTCCTTGAGGCACTGGGTCACACTCTTTTCTTTAGCTCACTGGTGGATGAGTTGACCATGGAGTAGGCAGGGTAGTGACACAAAGAGTCCTGAAAATTTATAAACTGGAAAGCCTGGGTTTTAGATGTTTCTTTGTGTCTATGAGCTGTGTGACCTTAAAAAATTACTTTCCCTCTCTGGACCTCAAATGTCCTCATCCATGAAATGATGAGGGCAGTCAATAAACTCTAAGGTCTCCAAATTCCATTATTTAGAATTTCTGAAAGGGATTTATATGGAGGTGTTTAAGGAATGCGTATGTTTAGTTAATTTAGTAGCTTAGCTTCCTGTGTACAAATTATGACTACCCCAAGAGAGATGAAGTTCTATTAAAAGCCTGGCATTCGTTTTGATCACGCTTAGAAATACTGTGGGAAACATCAGCAATGCACACAAAACCTCCGTTCACTCATACCCCAGACAGATGACAAAGTGATAAGCAGAGCTGATCCCCCGGGGCAATATTTCTTCCCAAAGCACAGATATGGGTGAATTATTGCCATTCTTAATTGCCTAATGATTTTTTTCCCCTTTCATGTAATCTTTTCGGGGGGTTGTATTTTTACCATCTTGCAAATTCATATTGGCAGAGTGATATACATTGTCGAATAAAACACAGTGGCTAATCCATCAAATATCAGGCTGCAGTTGCCTTGAGATTTTTGGAGAGAGAATGTAAAGGAGAGGAGGGAGGCGGGAGGGAAGGTACTCAGTGATGTAGGCAAGTTTGTCCTTACTGTTGGGACAGAAGAGTTCATGACTGACTCTGCCATGGGTTGAGCACTCAAATCCACTTCAGACTCTTCCTTCTAAGTTCAAGTTTTGGCTCTTTGAGGAGCTCTCCTTATTAACCATAGCTATCTAGGGAACTCAGAAGGCAATTAGGCCAGGGAGTGAGTCATTTAGGGGATTGATAATGGAATGTGGGTTCTTTTTTTCCCTAACTTAATTGTTTGCATCTGACTAGAAATCATTACCAGTTGATGGCTGCTTGGTGGCACCTGCCAAATAAAGCAGTCACCCAGTGGAGTTCTTAAGATGTGACAGGAGAGTGTTCTTGGGAGAGGCCTGATAGAGATAGGGGTTCTTTATCTCCTTTGATGGTGAGGGGGCTTGCCCTAGACTTATGTGTCCTCTGAGAGGAGAGTTTGCTATTGTCCGTTTCCCTGGCACTTTCTGTGATGTGAGGATCAACAGCTGGAAGTCATGGTGGGAGAGTGTCTGCAAGTCTCTGGTGCACATTAGGCCAAGGTTCCACCCAAGACCAATTAAATCCAAATCCCTGGGGATGGAAACTTGGCATCGGTATTTTTAAAGTGCCCCGGTGCTTCTAAGGTACATCTAAGGTTGACTTTCTGCCGTAGGAAGTGTCATTATTCCCGAATTTCTTCACTGAGCCAGGCCTACAGGAAAAGAAATCAGAACCGGGAAGGCTTCTGCAAGCAAAATCCTCAGCAAGTGTTTATCAAGACCTACCATGTGCCCAGCACTGGGATAGTGCTACTTGGGCTATAGCTAGAAGAGGCAGTCATTGAGCTCACAGTATTTCGGGAGTGCAAACAGCTGATCTTAAAAGTACACCTGCTGGATGTCAAAGGAACACAGAAAGATTCTAGGTTATTCATGAAGAGAACAAAAATCAATATGGTGAAGAAGGGCAGGGCAAGTGGGGAGTTGTTTTAGGATTGCTCCAGGCCTGGGCTATCCAGTAAAATTTAAGAAAGCCACATACGTCATTTAAATTTTTCTTGTGACCCCATTAAGAAAAGGAAAAAGAAAGAAGTAAATTTAATTTAGATGGTATATTTTACCCAAAATCCTATCATGTCAACATGTAATCACATACAAATTATTTATGAGCTAGTTTACATTGTTCAGCCTAAGTCTTCCAAGTCTGTTGTGTGCGTCTCAGTTTGGACCAGCTACAGGCAAGTATTTAGTAGCAGGTGGCTATGATTTTCGGTATCTGACCAATCACTCTGAGTCAAGTGGAGGAAACAGTGTATTTGCTATGGTGTGTTGTGTTCAACGTGGGGAATCCAGTGTGTTCAGGTGCAGGGTAAGGGGGCAGGTGAGGGGTGGCCTGGACTGATTGAATACTTTGCCCACCAAAGTGCAAAATGACAATGCAGGGCTCCTTATTAAAAAATGACTGGGCACATGAAACCAAGCTGAGAGCAGGGCTTGGGCAACCACATAGGTTGCTGCTTCATGAAACTGGTTTGGGATGTGGACATGTCAGCAACTGAGAGGACCCACCAACAATGACCTCTCTCCTTTCTCCTACTTGCTTGGGAGTAGAAACCCCATTCTGATCTAGAATTCCTCTATCCAAATGCCTGGGGGGGACAACCCCTCCCTGTCCCTAGGAAACAAACATGATTGTCTAAAGCCTCTCCGGGTAATTTCACCCGTGTTGCCTTTGACTGGACTAGCACGTCCATGTGATAGTGCAGACGAACCCTGCTGAAGCTTCCTAGAAGGTCACCTCCCTAAGGGAGCAACATTGATGAGAAGGAACTGCCTGCCAGATTTTGCATGTGTTGTGTCAGGCCCTGAAGGCTGGAGCTGCTGCAGCCACCATGGACTTAATGGGAAAAGAGAGGAAGATTTTAGGGAGACCTGGCTTAATTGAGCTACTGAATGAGCCAACTCTGGAGCATCCTTGCACCTGGATGTCTTGATAGGTGACTTAATACTGCCCTTAAGGCAATTCTGGATGAGCAGCCAAAAGCCTCCTCCCAGGCAAAGTGAGAGATGAGGACAGAAGAAGGCATACCATAAGGGCCTTGAAAGATGAGCCCACCCCAGCTTCTTGTCTGATGACCAGCGATTATGTCATTCCCCTGCTATCTTCCAATTCAGGGATTCAATATTATGCTCCCTGGCGAGAATGGAGAACAGACCTACGTGGAAGATTTCTGTTGCTTCTTATGAAAGTGTTTGCTGGTTACGAGCTCGAGTATGAGTGATATCTGTAAGTGACTGCTACTGTTTTCCACCATTAGATTTTCAGGACCTGAAAGATTTGGAGACATGTGTTCTGCTTCAGTGAAATGTGTATTGGATACCAAATCCAAGACTGAAAGTATACTACATGGAACACACAAAATGCCTGCTCATGTTTTTCATCTGATTTTTTTCTGATTGTTCAATCATCATATTGATTGGAATAGCCAACATGTTTATGAAAGAAACGAAGAAGCAAAGATTAAGTTTGTTGAGCAGAGTGGAAGACTGTAAAATGTGTAGGGACCCTTGTTTAATTCAAGTAACTAAACAAGTAGCTAATAAAGATTACTGAATACTTGTCACACACCACATTCAAGGGGTCCCCAACCTAGGGAGAATATAGGAGTGCGTGACGTAGAAAGTACAGAGTGGAGGCCAAAGGAAAATCAGGTACATGCTGAGTCATCCCAGGAAGTCTTCCTGGGAAGAGGAAGAGGAAGATGGAGGTGAGCCTTTGGAAGATGGGACCCATCCAAGCAGCTGCAAAGCAGGACAGGCTGGCAAGAGGGGGAACTGCAGGTACCCCATGAACCAGGGAATGCTCTGCTATTCAGAGCAGTTGGAGCTCATTCATTTTGGTCTTCCAACCTCACCACCAGTACCTAGCAAGTTCCAAAGTGATGGTCTGCAGTAAAAGAGAACTATCCAGAAGGAACTAGACCTACAACAGAGGCTAATTTCCTCCTCAAACTTTCATCATTCCTCCTTTCTAGTTACAAATCAAAGACTGGAGCTCTGTGAAGGATGGTAACCTATAGCGGCATGTGGAGGGTGGGGACATGGAGAGAAGTACACAGGAAGAGTCATAGGGGCCACACAGTGTGTCTTCAGCCACAGGATCCAGGGAGGACTGAAGCTCTGACATACCAAAATTTCTCTTCACGTTCTAAGACTCTAAGTTCCTTAGAGTTCTTTTAGGTGATGTTAGATCCTGATTTATATTTCAGGAGGCTATCTTTTTTTTTTTTTTTGCAGTACAGGAGTTTGAACTCAGGCCTCACGTTTGCTAGGCAGATACTCTACAACTTGAGCCACTCCACCAGCTCTTCGGAGGCTATCTTGACTGTAAATAGAAACAGACCATGATTTCTCTCTTATGTCAATTAGTCATTATTAAGGAAAACTGAAAAAGGCATTATGGCATGCCTTGGGGGACACAAAAGAGGTAAAATATATTCCCTTAAGGAGTTTAGGATTTAGCTAAGAAGACATGTTGAACAATGTAAAAAAAATCTAGGATGGAAGAGAGAGCCATTTTATCTGCTCTCTACCTTCTGCGGTGGCAGATAGAAGTTCAGAGAAGACACACAAGTATTTGGGTTGGCAATTCTGCATTAAAGTCATGCCTTAGAAGGATGATACTGTGAGAAAATGGAGACTAGGAGGAGGACATTTAGAGGGGGAAGGGTGGGTGATGGCATAAGAAAAATGGCATGGAGCTGGGAGTGGTGAGAAAAACTTGTGCAGATGAAATTTGGTTGTCCCTATTCAAGGAGAACTTGTTCCCCCCCATCTGCCACCAGCGGAATACTGTAGTGACTCCATAATTCCCGAGAGGACGAATGACTCATACACATTGTTGGCTCATGTACTTCCTCCATCCTAATTTACCCACTTTTGGAAACCTCTTTGCCACTGAGCCACTTCAATACCACCAGGAGGGTAGTGGGGACTAGGGACTGCTGTTTTAAAATGTAGATTTTATTATTATTCAAATCTGGTGAGGCCAACAGATCTGGAAATGACTGACATTTGAAAGACAGTTTGTTACTCACAGTTCCCAAGAGAGGTAAGGGGAAGGGGTACTGTACACCTCTCAGGGCCATACACAGAAGCTCCAGGCACAGTCAGGAGTAGATGGAGTGAGGGTAAAATGCAAGCAAGAGCCTTTGCTGTGGTTTCTGTGGACAAGGCAAGGTGAGCAGGTATAGGGTGAACTAGTTTGAATAACTTCAATGGGTTCAGGTGTAGGGGTTGCCCATTGCTTGATACCTGGCGTTAGGGTAGGTAGGGAAGTGCCCAATAAAGCAGGCAGCTGGGGACATGGGCTCTGGATTGGTTGATTTGCAGAGGCAAGGTGCATTCACAGGGGGAGTCCCTTAACTGTCTCTAGTTATTGATTACCCTGGGAGGGCAGTCTGTCCAGAGTCAATGAAGCCTTGAATATCAAAGCATCAGAAATGCAGGGAAAAAAAAGGCAAGATTCATATTGTTGGGGTGGTGGATACAATGAAGACATCTTCTGTAAAGTCTTTGCTGAAGCTTAGCCCTCCTCTTTGGAATTGTCTTAGCTCTGTGTCTGTGCTCTGCACTCTCCACAATGTCTTTCCATCTCTTGCCTTGCACTGGTTATCTTGGTTGCACAGAAAAGAGGTAACACAGCAAGCCTAAGTCCACTATCTTCTGAAAGGCCTGCTTGTAATTGTAACCCTTGTCTGGCATCTGGATATTTGGATTTTAGGAAGGTTCCTATTATTCCCAAACTCTTCCTAAAAAGTTTTTACAGACAATATGGTTGTAATGAGCACCTGCTTTCCTCCTGAGAATCTAGAACTTGGCACATGCTGGGCAGGGGTGTCTGAGTGACACACACAGAGTGTGTGTGTGTATGGGCACAGAGTCTCTAGTGCACTTACCTGATTGACAGCTTCATGCATGTGTTGTCACAACTTATTTTTGGAAGAATTTAATGTATTCTGAGTGACTCCATTGGGCGATGACACTTGGAAGCTTATGACTGGTTTTCTCCACACTGCACCATGGGTGTCCTTTCCCTTTGCTGATTTTGCTTAGTGTTCTCATAAAAGCCACAGATAAGACTGTATCCTAAGTTCTACGAGTCCTTGTGAGTCTTCTGTGGTGGTCTTGGAGATCCCAGTTGGCACAGTGTATCATTCTTACTTATCTCAATGGATTTGGAGGCATTGGGTATCCCAGCATCCTGGCAAGAGCATCAGATTAACAACCAGAACATCTACCCTTAAGGTTATACTTCTCTATTTCTTAGATGTGTATGGTTTGGGGAATTCAGTTACCTTTGCTAAGCCTTAGTTTTCTCATAAGAAATGGAGGTAGTGCACCAGCATTCTCAAGGCCCTGGGTTCAATCCCCAGTCTGAAAAAGAAAGAAAGAGAGAGAGAGAGAGAAAGAGAGAGAGAGAGAAAGGAGGGAGGGAAGGGAAGGAAGTGAGGGAGGGAAGGACGGAAGGGAGGAAGGTAGATAGCAATTCTCCTACTTACCTATTTCATGGTGTGTTTGGGAGGTTCAAATAAAAATATGGGTATGGAGCATTATTGACTCTTATCAGTGAATCAGTTCTGTAAGTTTAAACCTCCCACGATGCCTTCCTTGGATAAAGTAAATGTTCAATTAGTTTCTGCTGAATGGATGAATCAATGCAAGTTATCTCGTTCTTCCCCCTCTGTTATAGTCTAAAAGTTTGTATCCCCTTCCAAATTCATATGTTGAAACCTAATAACCAATATGATGGTGGGGCTTTGGGAGGTGATTAATCATGAGAATTAGTGACCTTATAAAAGAAGCCCGAGAGAGCTGCCTCCTTCCTTCACCTTTTGCAATGGGAGAATAGCAAGGAGACTCCCTCCTGGAACCAGAAAGCTTATCTTTTTCAGACACACTATCCACCTTGATCTTGGACTTCCAAGACTCCAGAAATTTGAGTAATAAATTTCTGTTGTTTAAATGACACCCAGTTTAAGTTTCTGGTTAGAGCAGCCAGAACAACTAAGGCATTCCCCTAGAGTCCACAGCACCAGTCAGAATTCTAGACATTAAAGGAAAGAAAAGAAACACTCAGTGTTCAATCCTTAGGGTAGAAAATGAAAACCCAGCAAAATCCAATGACCGACACCTGGTGCAGAGTTTTAAGTCGCTCCTATTCCCAGACTTAAACCTTCTTAATCGCCAGTCCTTGACCATGGGTGGTGCTCTCAGAATCACCTAAACTCCCTTAAACCATTTGCTTCTGAGCTCCTCCACTCATCAGCCTCTTGTCAGCCACCACCAGGAGGAACACGAAGGCCTTAATTGATCAGGCACGGCAGTAGCCTTGAGAACTTGATTCAGGTATTGACTTCTGAGGAGCTGCTTTCACTCCGGCCTCCACTGTTAGGAGCGGCTCAACATCAAAACTATTAACCTCTGGCCTGAGCAGTTGGCGAGGCAGCCCAGCAGCAGTAATTAGGAAGTCAATCGGAATCGCCTGTCTCACTTACACTGGCATGTCAATCAATAGTAGCGGTGACAGGTTCATTAGGCCCAGGCCATGCAAGCCCAGCCTGTAACAACCTCATAAAATACACCAACGACTCAAGGCAGAGAGAAATCTGCCCGAAGGACTAGAGTGGATGACAATATGTATTGATTAGGGCTCCAGCAATTTATGAAGTGCTACTTGTTGGCCAACCTTTCTGACTCAGTGCTAAATTTTCCCAAGTAGTTGCAAGATAAAACCAAATATTACCCTTAAAAAAAATGAGGGAAAGCAGGCTGTGGTCTGACAGGGCATTTTTTATGTTAGTTACTTCTAGCAAATAATCTATCTGGGTAAAACTTCAATAGTTACTTAAGGCTGAAGCGATACCTTTGTCTCTGTGACCATCAGACTTTGAAAGAAGACATCCATCTGCAGGAGAAAAAATATGATTTGACGTGTGATTAGGCAAGACTCTACCTTCAGAGAGACAGAGTGATTTAGGCATTCATTTCTTCCTGGCATTTTTAATGGCTCATCTAGATTGTTCCAGGGGGACAGCTGACACCTGGGCTTTCAAAGCTAATTTAAGAGCTCAGTAGAAGGAGAGGGAGTTGGGGGCTCAGGATACCTTCCGGCTTCTTCCCCACCCTCACGGATGACACTGCCTAGCCGTTTTTGCTAGAGACCTTGCTTGCCTCTAAGCCTGCTGAACACAGAGCAGTTATTCTGAGCCTCCTCCTGAGTTGTGTGTCCTTGAAAATTGCACAAGGGCAGGTGACATGTTCATGGCTTAACCGGACTTATATGTTGGCTCCCTATTAGCCCTGGGAAAACGACCGGAGACAAGTAGAATGCTGAATGTCTCCTGATACTTGCTTCTGAATTCAGTGGTCAAAGGCCCATGTATGTATGTCTATAGATTAATGATCAAGTGGGATAAGACTCCAAAATGCTCAGGGCATTCCCCCAAACTAGTCCCCATTTGGACTGCCACATGGAGCATGCACACTAAAACAGAGATATGGTGGCAGAGGCAGATCAGAAGGGCTGAATTCAGTCCTTGTTTTGTCACAAATGAGCTGTCACCATGAGAAAGACCTCCACCTCCTTGAGTTTAGTTTCTTCATCTATAAAATGGAATAAAAATGTCACTGCTTCTATCCAACGTAGTTATTGCAAATCACCAATGAAATCATGGAGCAGAAACATTTTTTTGCAAAATACTGTGTCCATGTAAAAGTCGGTAATAGAACGCGTCAGTGATGCTCCTCCCATTTCTCACAGAGGGGGAGAGTTTCCACATGGTTCCTCCCCCACATATCTTATGGGCATGCTCAGATAGATCAACTCATTGTGAACATTTGCTGGGCTTTGGGAGATACTCTGCTTGATCTTTGATTCCTGTTCTTCTGTTTCAGTTACAATAGCAACAGGAAAAGGGAAAACACTGGGTTTTCCCAGCCAGATTCCAAGACACACAGTATTACGTGAAGCCAGTTTCTCAACCACGCTTTTCTTTTGGGCTGTAGGTTCTGGGGATCTGGCTTATTTGTCCTCAATCTTACCCCACTATGGGCTTTGTCTAAACTGCCTCTCTGGGGTTCCTCTGCTTTCCAGAAATGGTTGCCATTTTACTGGTCACCATCCTTGCATCCTCTTTAACAAATAGAGAAATGGGAACTTATTGCTAATCACTGAGAAAACAAAACAGCAAGCATAAACAACAACAGAAGAATCTAAACTGAAATACAAACACCGGTAAAATCCAATCAACATTTCCCTGAAGTTGTTCCTTACCCACCCTGGCAGTTTGGTGGCCAGGCTGGTCATCCATTGCCTCCTCCCTGACCACTGCCTTGCTACTCCTGTGCAGTCTCTGGTTCTCAACTCCAGACCCCCTCTCTGGTGGTTTTAAGTAGACTGCATGTTCCAGTGAGGCTAGCAGAGGAATTAGGTTGGAAGGACTGGCTGCTAGGATTGGAGGGACTCTTGGTCCTTTCTGGACCCTGGTATTTTATCTGGTACTTATCGATGAGTTCTTAGTCCAGCCCTTCTGATAAGGTAGACACAGCTATCCTTCCAAGACTTCCTCTGGACCCACAGCTATGACCTCTGAAAAACACCACCATCCCACCTTACACTAGTTGTTTTCATTTGTTTGTTTATTTGGTTGATTATTTTTATAAATATTATCAAGCTTGTTGTTAGGGGGAGTCTTTATCAGTTGTGACATTTAGCTTCCTTTTCTTATGTCAAAATCCCTCTCAAGTTCCTATTTCTGATCAGCAGCCACTTCTTTGTAGCTCTCTGGACACACAGATAATTGACAGATTTTGAGCCCAAACCTTCCCTGTTTAGGGCTCACCAGCCATTCATCTTCCAAGTTCACCTTTGGCTATATCTCTTGGAGTGAGCCTTGCCTTCTCTCCCCATGGCACCCACCCAAACCCCCCACATGGAGACAGGCCTTAAAAATCTCAAAACATTCAAAGCAATAAAAGACCATTTTCGCAGGGGTCAAGCAGCCACAGTGTGCTCAGTAAACCCACTTTTAACTTTTCGAAGCTCTTTTACACCCTTGACCTCCTTCCTTCCTCACACGGGCCCTGTGATGGATAGGTGATACCCAATATTAGTCCAGGGAAAAGGACAATTGGAATTGATCTGCCCCAGACAGAAGCAGAGAAGTCCATCTGGATACTCAGGAGACCTATTCTGATCTCTGCCCCCCAACTCCGTCACCATCATAGAATGACCTCAGTTTTGACCTCTGTGAAATGGAGCAATGCTTCCATTTTTAAATCTCACAAAGCCTCCAAAAATGTAGAAATGCAAGGGTGTTTGTATTTGTGCATCACAATAGCAACATTTTAAGCAGAACATTTTGCTTTTGAATTTTGACAGGGTCTCACTATATAGCCCAGGCCTCTGCCTCCTGAGTGCTGGAATTACAGGTGTTCACCACCACACACAGTTCATTTTGCTATTACCTTATTTACCCATGTAGCCCAGTCAGGAACAGGAACCCGGAACACAAAGGCCAACTTGTTACTATGAACTGATCTTTATAAGCAAAGAGGAGAAAAGCAGAGGGGAGATTTTCATTTTAATTACATTAAGGTTGAAGTACAGAGACTCTCTCTATCCTCCTAGCTTCTTACAATGGCTTTATTTATCTGGTGACTCAGGTTTAATCTGAAAGCTAAGATGGGCCATGCTTGCAGAGGGGTCAGGGAAGTAGACACCCCTTCTCTGCTAGAGCCCAGCCCTCAGCCAATGAGGTCACATATTCGTCCAGTCCATTCTAATGCAGAGATCAGCACCTGCAAGGTGTCAGAAACATGTGCCTTTGTAGGGTCAAGGAGGGACAAGAGAGTCCCTTTTATCCTCAGGGTAGTGGAGACCCCCCGCCCCACCGCCTGACTATCTGTATCCCAACTTCACAACAGTCCCTCACATGAGCTCCTGATGGGGTAGCTGAGAGCCTGCAGACACTGGCTTTCCCACATTGGCTTGCAGCAGGGCCTGCAGGAGAAATCCTTAGGCTCCAAGACGGAGCGACTCAGCCAATAACCACTTTCCTTGCACCTGTGCCTGTTGCAACCATTTTTATCATTTTGCCATGCTTCATTGACCAATGGATTTTTTTTCCAGCTTTGCACTTTTTTTTACTACTATTATTTTTATCTTCATCATTACCTCCCTGCCTCTGATGGCGTTTAGATATGAACCGCCTATGAACCTTCGAGCCCGATTGTGCCATGACAAAAATATTGTCATTTACATTCTGTGCCAAAGTATTATATAAAAACACATCAACAAAAAGGAAATTCAGAAAGCCGGGAGTAAAGATATATAGTCAGCAAAGTATATAACTTCTGGCATATTACTGCTTAATCCTAACATAATTATTCTCATCCTTTTATTTGATTAACTTCTAATGGTTCCTCTTGGTGTTAAAGGTCCCACTCTGATCATTTGATTTTAGTGTCTGCTATAATTACCGATAATGTTCTTTGCAAGACAATTTAATGATAACCGCATAATGGCCTATATGAAGAAAGCTGCAGGGTTTCAAAGCTTTTGAGTAATATAAAATACATTAGACTAACACAAGCTATCAACATGACAGGGAATGTTTGATTTACACTCAGGACTATGTTATAGCATCGCGGAATTTTTTTTCCTTTCCTTTTTTTTTTTTTTTTGCAGCCGTTTACGATAAATGACAGAACAGTTGGACAATCTGCAACTTGCTGACTGCAAAAAAAAAAAAATGTATTGCAAAGTTTGGAATGGTATGGAGGCAGCTACCTGAACCCTGGGGGAGCAGTGTCCTTGGGACAGAACTGGGACAAGAACTGAAAGCTTGGTCCCTGGGGACGGTGACCAACTAGCCTTCCTCTAGATAGATCAGCCCAAAAGCAAAAATCTCTTTGCTCTTCTCCTGGCTGTTTGGATTTCAAACAATTCCCAACAATTGATCCTCTCTGCTCACACTATTCACCAGGATCCTCTTTGGGTACCAAAGTCTCCAATTAGTTAACTGTTTGGGGAATCAAAATGGTAAGTATTTTGTTTTCAAATTCTTGATCTCTCCTTCTTCCAAAACAAGAAAATGAGCCAGCAAACCAAAGAACAAGCTTAAAACAAAACAACAATTTGATTGAACCTCTAATGGCCAGCAGAGCTGACCTGGTCATCTTGCCAGCCTCCTCCCAGCCCTAGCCGGTCCCCTCTCCTGACAGGCAGTGCTCCGTATTTGGGCGCCTGGCATGCACACCTCTTTCATTTGAAATAAAGTGATCACTCACCACTCTGGCCAAATGCAGCATAATTGATGGTGTGAGTGGATGGAGAAAATTTCCTGTCAAGAAAAAAAGGTTAACTGTGGACATATTACAGCCAGGGTCTCTGATTCCAGGATAATGGCATTTGGACGAAAGTAGGGCCCCGTCCTTTTTATACTACTTTATGCTCCATTAGTATTACTGCAAGTCCCAGGACCTGCCTGTTCAGGCACTTAATCAAAAGCAATGGGTTGAAAATCATGCTCTGCTCTCCTCATATTTGATTCATTCCTTCTAGATAGGAAGGAGTAAAAACACATTACCAGCATCCAAACAGCCATGCATTATACGGCTAAGCAGTTGAGAAGACTATCATTGGGTTTTATCCCTTTGGGTACTTGGATGGACAAGTACTTTCCTAGTCATCCATTCAGTGGGCTGAGGCAGTCATATTTCATTTGTTTTCCTTCCCCTGACAGACAATCTGTTAGTTTTCCACAGATCTCTCTTTTAAAGACACATTCGTGTCACTTGTTTTAATTGTAGGCTTCAGGCAGCAAAGCCCAGAATGTGTGCGTGTGTGTATATTCTCACAACTGGAAACTCACTGTTGGATGGAGCTCCTCCGAGAGGCAAATCTAATAATAGGAGAGAAACATTTCTTAGGGGAAGAATTAATTTATACACTTAATTACTCGAGATCCACCTCAAGCTCTCCGCCTTAATGCTCTTTCTTTTGGAGAGAGTTTTTAACTAAACACCGAGTGCTCTGACAGACCCCGAGGAGAGTCTGCCTCATTTAGATAGAGGGGCCTGGCCCCTTCCCGCTCCCTGCTCTCATGGCCACTTCTGCATCTACCAGGAGGAGTTGGGGGCCTCAGCCATGGATCCAAAGCCCCATTCTTCTTAATACTGATTGGGGTTGTGGTGAGAGGGACTTTGGATCAGTGAACGGCTGTCTCTCCCTCCCACTCTCTCTGGGGTTTCTTTGGTGGATTTTTCAGCTGGCCGTGCAGTCCCAGCATAACTGGAAAATGAGACAGTTTCCTCTCTCTGTTCAAAAATGAAGGCTAGGCCCCTGTTCATTCGAAGGCCTCAGTCTGAGGAATGGGATTTTGGTATTTTAGGGAATCTGTTCCATTTGCCAGTATCTCGACAAAAGAGTCAAGGAAGGACATAGTCAATTACAAAATTACATGGTGTTGGGAAAGGGTTGCCTCTGCTGGATTAATGAGGCAGTAGAGTTATTACTTGCTTCTGACATCATCAGAAAAAGGATTGGACAAAGGGGTACCATGGAGCAAGTAGGCTAGGGAAGATGCTCAAGACAGCCCCTGGGTGGAAAGAGACTGGGGATCCTGGACACCAGTGTTCCCAGTGTGAGTTCTGGCTCAGTACACAGGGAGAAGCTCCCTGTTCCCTGAGAAGATACTGATGCAGCCCTGAGATGGTCCACTCTGGGGGAGGGGAGAGCAGGGAAGGAGTTGCAAGTATGGGGAAATGAAGTAGAGACTTAGGGAGGGAGGAGGTAGCATGTGACCCATGTGGATCACAGGATTTCAATCATGCCCTCTGGTGTGTGGCTACTCTTCAGCCTCCTGTCAATCTTTGAGGTTCAGCCATTGTTTATTGGTATGCACCTGATATCTGGGAGAGGTGAAATGGAACACAGAATTAATATGTCATTACCTTAATATGATGAATTTAGATTTCATCATTTAGTGTCTTCATAGAATATTTTGTTTAAATTAAGATAGGTTGAAAAATATCTTTTTGGGTCTTATATCCCACTCTATAGCAATATAAACTCTAGACACTACCAAGATAATTGTTTTTAAACCTTGAGAAAATCCAGAAGAAAATTAAATTGACCATGTATCAAACCTCAGGAGAGAGGAATGTAAATGATTTTTCTAAGTTTAGAAGCAATACGGAAACCCTCAGAGGAGAAGAGTGACAGATTTGACTGTACAGAAGAACAAAACATGTCTGTATGTTAAAAAAAAAAGGCAACAAAGAGACTGGAAAAATATTGTAGCTGCTACAAAAAATGGTTAATGTCTTTATTATTTAAAATGATCATGTTAGTTGATGTGAAAGTGTAGTCTCCATAAGCTGTGAACAGAAATGTAATTCATAGACTAGAAAATACAGTCAACAAGAATATAGAAAAATGTTTGACTTCCCTAGAAATAAAACAAATGTAATTTTAAAGTATCGTTTTTATGTATTAAATAAATCTTCTGAAAAATCTTTTTCTAATATTAGCAACAGGATCCTGAAAGTGTTTCTCTTGTACATTCCTGGTGGTCTCATAAGTAGATAAGACCTTTCAGAAAGCAATCCAAAGTCATAAGCATGTTTACACCCTCTCACCCTGGAATCCCACTTCTGGAACTCTAAAGAACTACTCCAAAGGATGAAAAAGCTAGTCTCTCTTGCAGTGTAGCTTATAACAGCAAAGACTGAGAACAACCTAAACCCACAAGAGGTGTTTGTATCAGGTCTACTCAATGGAATAGTAGTCAATCTCAAAATTATAGCTGTGTGGAAAAGACTTCCTTTACTAGTACGTGAAAAAATCATCTGTAAAATTGGAGGTAACCTAGATTTTCAGTGTGTGGAAAACAGGCACATACTGAAAAAGAAACCCATAAAAATGTTTTAGCTCAAATGATCAGTATGCACCTGCTAGAATGGACACAGATTTATAAACAAACAACTGACCACACCAAATACCGGCAGGTATGTGAGCTGTTGGAAGTTTCCACATTGCTGATAGGATCATGGTACTGTAAAATGGTACAGCTGCTTTGGAAAACAGTTGGGCATATGTTTATCAGGCTAAAAACCCATTTAACCATATGACCTGGCAATCGCACTTCTGAATATTTACCCAAGAGAAATGAAAACACACACTTGCCAAAGCCTGAATGGGAATGTGTATAATAACTTTATTTATAATTGCCAAAACGCCAAAGCAACTCAAATGTTCCTTTAGCTGGTGAATGGCTGACACATCCATATAGTGGAATACTACTCAGAAATAAAAAAGAACAAACTACTGAGACACAACAAACATGAATTCCAAATGAACTATGTTAAATGAAAGAAGCTAAACATAAAAGACTATATATCATATTCTTCTGTCTTATGATATCTGTAAAAAGCAAAATTGTAGTGACATAGAAAAGATTAGTGGTTTCCTGAGGCTTCATATGAAGAAGAGGGGATTGACTACAAAAGAGCATAGAAGAACTTTTTGATGGAACTTTTCTATATTTTGATTGTGGTATTGATTACATGACTGAATGCATTTATCAAATTTTATTGAACTGCTTTCCCCTAAAAGGTCATTTTTTTCTGTACATAAATTATACCTCAACTAACTTGGCCCCCACCCTCCAAAGAGCTACCCGTAATGTTGACAAAATAGTAAGATTATTGATGATTCTCTATTTTCTCCATCTCCCAAGATTTTTTGGAGGTCCTGGGGTTTGAACTCAGGGCTTCAAGCTTGCTAGGCAGGCACTCTGCCACTTGAGCCACACCTCCAGTCCAAGTTTTCTGGGGTAACTTTGAAAGAGAAAAATATATCTCTACTTTGTTGTTGTCACTATGGAGGAATACTTCATGAGTGTAAGTGTAGATATTGGTATGGCCCCCCTTTTGTTGTTTTAGGGTTTTTTTCTTTTTTTTTTTTTTGAGACAGGCTCTCACTCCATTGCCCAGGAACTTGCTGGCCTGGAACTTGCAATGATCTTCCTAAGTGCTGGAATCACACGTGTGCACCACCATGTCCAGCTCTGATCTATACTTTCATTCAGAGAACCACTGACAAGAAACAGCATGAAGCTCATTTACAATTAATTCCCTGACCTAGGAGGCTACTCTCTCACTGGCTTTACTACTCTTTGCATTTTTAAGGAGCTCTCCTTTATACCTGGATTCACTCCAGCTCTCAAGGAATAAAGGAACTGTATATGTTTAGAGTGGAATTTACTGCAACAAAGCAAGGTTGGTTCAACATATGAAGCCTATCAATTGTGATATATCATTGTGTATACTGTAAACATTGTCATGTACATATTTATAGTGTGAATAAAGGTCAAAGCATACAGGAGCATCTCATAGATACAGAAAATGTATTTGACAAAAATTTAACACCCTTTCATAATAAAAACACTCTACTGAAAATAGAAGGGAATTTCCTCAACCTGAAAAATGGCAGCTACTAAAAGCTCATGGCTAGCATCATCTTAATGATGAAAGACTAAAAGCTTTTCCCTAAGATTAGGAATATAAGGAAACTGTTTACCCTTTGGCTGGCAGTGTGGTTCAAGTGGTAGAGTGTCTGCCTAGCAAACCTAACAAGTGTGAGGCCCTGAGTTCAAGCCCCAGTACTGCCAAAAAAAAAAGGAAAGGAAAGTGTCCACCCTTACTAATTCTATTCAACATTATACTGGAGGTCCCAGCCAGACCAATTAGGCAAGGAAAAGAAGTAAAACCCATTAGACTGAAAATCAAGAATTAAAACTAGGTACTTGCAGATGATATGATTTTGTGGCAATCCTAAGGAATCTATAGGAATAAAATAGTGAGTTTAGTGAAGTTGTAGGATACAAAACCTATAGACAACAATAAATTGTTCATCTACACACTGGCAATGAACAATCCAAAAATTATATTAAGAAAATCATTCAATTTATAATAGCACGGAAAAGAATAAAACACAAGGGCTGGGGATGTGGTTTAGTGGTGGAGCTCTTGCCTAACATGCACAAGGTCCTGGGTTTGATCCCTAGCACTGAAAGAAAAAAAAAAAAAGAATAAAATATTTAGGAAGAAATTTAAAAGAAGTACAAAACAAATGTAATAATTTAATGAACACCTAAATCAATAGAAATAGCCCATATTCATGGATCAGGAGACTTAACACTAAGATCTCAATATTTCCCAAATTTATTTATAGATACAACATAATCCCTATTAAAATAATAGTTGCCATTTTTATCAGAAGTCAGTAAACAGAGCTAGGTGCTGGTGGCTCACACCTGTAATCCTGGCTACTCAGGAGGCAGAGATCAGGAAGATTACAGTTCAAAGCCAGCCCAGGAAAATAGGTCACTAGACCCCATCTCGAAACAAAACAACAACAACAGAAAACCATCACAAAAAAGGGCTGGTGGAGTGGCTCAAGGTGTAGGCCTTAAGTACAAACTCTAGTACTGCAAAAAAAAAAAAAAAAAAAGGAAAATGCCAATAAACTGACCCTAAAATTTGTACAGAAATGCAAGGCACCTAGAATAGCCCAGAACATTCATGAAAGAGAAGAACAAAAGTTGGCAGGCCTACACTTCTCAGTTTTAAAATGTGTTAAAATAATCAAGGCTAGTATTAGCATAAGTGTAGACACATACATCAATGGAATAAGTTGAGAGTTCAGAAGTAAATCCTTACTGACTTTCAGTAAGGCTGGGATGGCAATTCAGTGAGAAAAGAGTAGCTTCTTCAATAAATGGTGCTGGACAACTGAATATCTGCATGCAAATGAAGTTAGACCTCTACTTCATTTAATATGAAAAAATGAAGTCAAAACAGATCCTGACCCAAAGAACACATAGTTGTAAATCCTCTAGACTTTGGATTAGTCACTGGTTTCTTAGATATAACCTTAAAAACACAGTAACAAAAGGAAAAATAGATAAATTGGACTTGGTCACAATTAAAAACTTTTGGGCCTCAAAGGACACCATCATGAAAGTTTTTGACAATCTACATGATGAAAGAAAACATTTATAGATTATTTATCTGATAAGGCCTTGCTTGCAGAATGTGTAAAGAATTCTGACAGCTCACCAGTAAAAGTACAAATAATCCAATTTTAAAGTGGGTAAAGGATTTGAGAAGACACTTCGACAAAGAAGATACACAAATGGCATATCAACCATATGACAAGATGCTCTATATCATTAGTTATTAGGCTACAACTTCACACTCACTCAGATTAGTATAATTTTAAAAAGACAGACAATAATAAGTATTGGTGAAAATAGGAAACAGGACTCCTCATACACTGCTGGTGCAAATGTAAAATAAGGCAGCCACTTCGGAAAAGCAAGGCAAATCTTCGAAGCTTAAACATAGAGTTACCATATGATCCAGCAATTTCACGCTGAGAGAACTGAGACCTTATGCCCACACCAAAACTTCTTCACGAATGTTTATAGTAGCATTATTCAGGCTTAGGATATGCATATAAATATCAGCAGCCCTGGTACTGGAGACTCAGTGAAAGTTGCAGTTTTCTATCCATTTGATTGTCCTGGGAGCAATGGGCTGTCATGAGGTGGGCATTGTCCCAGCCACCACTGGTTGCCTATCCTAATTTGTTCAGATTATCATTAGCTCTCCTCCAAACCTCCATAGGTAGCCTAAAGCAAATGCCTGTCTGTATTTCTGCCACTTGGGTATTGATTTTCTCTTGATTATAAAGTCTTTAGGGAAAAGGACTGTTCCCCAATGTGTCAACAAAGTCACTTGGACAGGTGGATGTGTCTAAATGTTAGAGGATAAAAATCTTGCAGCAGGTGCAATTTATTTATTTATTGGTTGAACTGGGATTTGAACTCAGAGCCTCATGGTTGCAAAACAGGTGCTCTACCAATTGAGCCACACCTGTAGTTCATCCTCACAAACTATTTGCCCAGGCTGACCTCAAACCATGATCCTCCTTACCATAGCCTCCCAAGTAGCTAGGATTACAAATGTGAGCCACCTGCACCCAGCTGGTAGGTGCAGTTTATACTCCATGCATCCTCCTACCACCACTACTTCTCAAGGATGATGTAAATTTCTGTGACATGTCTCTATCAACCCGAGGGTCCTGGTGACACTGAAAGGGGCTCCATTTAAGCCATTGTGTCCTCCCCCATGGCACAGTGCCTTCCTCCTTTGCACAACTCCATCCCGCATTATGGGAAGGTTGACACATGAACTCGTTTGTCCATGAGTCTCATACACAAAACCTCATTTACATTTAACTATCTGGGTTGAGTTGTGGTTGAACAGTTGGCAAAACCATACACTGAGAACATTCTGTTAAAGTTTAATTCATTTTTATTTTGCAGCTTTCTGATTTTAAAGACATCTTTTTTTCAGGTTGCAAAAATAATTTTACAATATCTTGCAAGCACTAGGGTCCAAAGTATTATGGTACCCAAACAACATATTGGATGTTGGGGTGGGGGGAAGCATGTAGGTGAGCGGAACATTCCTCCTGCCTCCTAAAATCTCTCCTCTAAGGGGTTTTGCTCACTGCACCCATGGTGTCTCTTTAAATGAAAAGCAACCCTTATCCCTGTACATCAGAGACCTCTAGTGCCCACCCTGCTGCCATTCCCAAGGCCCACTGCTGCCCAGCAGCAGGATGGGAATGTGTTGACAAAAGTTAGAAGAGATCAATGAACACGGGATGCGGATTCATTCCCCCCTGCTGAACCCATCAGCTGGTTTTCACAAGCACTTTACTCCCCCGTCATATCAGCCGCAAATACCTGCTATAATGGTTGGGATCAGCCTTACACCAGCCCAATTGATCATATTATTTGGTTTGCTTTAGGAGGAGAAATGGAAAAGACCTTTGCCCTCTCTTTAAAAAAAAAAAAAAAAAGAAGCTGAAGCAAAAACAAGTACAATAACAGCCATAGCAGGGCCTGACAGAGTAAAGAGCTTGCCTGCTTGGTTCAGATAATACTTTCAAGAAATTAAATGACTGTATCATTCTGACTCGCTCTCCAGCCCATTGGTTTCCCACTTCCAAGAGGCCTGGAGAGAAAGGTGGGGCTAGTGCCTCAGAATAGGAAGTAGGAAGTGAATCCCTGGGCCAGGTAGTGGCTTTGGTTACAGTGAGGGAAGACTAGAAAGATCGATAGGCTCCAGGGGATTGAATCAGAATATGTACATGTGGATATAATCACCCAGGAGCACAATGAAATGATTTCCAGTGGGCAGTAGCTGGCACCATGGAGGAACTGGTCTATCCAGAGATGTGAGTGCATGTTAACTGGGTTGGGGGCTGTGATGGGGCCTTCTTTCCTTTGGAACTTCTAGGAGGGTGACCATCCATTCTAAAGCCACCCAGCTAGAAGAGACCAGGGGAAATAACTGGCCTATTCTCCTCTATCCATACAAAGGGAATGATAAGGTCGGAGGAAGAAAGTGACTTAGGCCATGTGGCCAGGTCCCAACAAAGACAGAAGTAGAACTTGAATCCCTTCAATCCTGTCTAGGGTTCTTGTCATTCATGGTAAAGGGCCGGCATGACTCCAGAAGACTATATTTGCCCATACAACTTTTGTTAGCCAGATTGCCAAAAACACCTGAAATAAACAACCTCTTTTTTTTTTTTAATGGTACTAAGATTTGAACTCATTTGAACTTAAGGCCTTGTACTTTCCAAGCAGGTACTCTACCACTTCAGCCAGGTTGCCAATTCTTTTTGGTTTTTTACTTTTTAGAATAGGCCTTGCTTTTTTATGCTCATGCTAGCCTGGACTGCTACTCAGGGGCAAGGATGTGAACACCAAAGTGTGAACACTGGAGGCCTATACCCAAAGGAAATGAATGTCTTTATCACTGAAATCACAACGACACAGAGAATCTGAACCAACAGGCCTTGCTAACTTCCTTGAGTTGATTCCCATTGGATTATATGTTCTCTGTCTGATCATACTTCTGCACTCCTGTCTCCTCTTCATCAAATCTAAGCATATAAATAGACAAGTTTTCATGCTTCTTTGGGTCTGCATTTATGGAGACTCTATGTCATGTCATGTAAAACTTGTATTAAATAAATTGAGGGCTGGGGGTATCAGTCAGTGGTGGAGTGCTTGTCTAGTATGCATGAGATTCTAAATGCATGAGGTACTGTGTTTGATCCCTAACTCTGAAAGACAGAGATAGATAGATAGAGATAGAAGATAAAGGAGAGGGAGGGAGAGAGGGAAGGAAGGAGGAAAGAACAGAGAGAGAGTTAAACTCTTATTAATCTGTCTTTGGCCATAGGGGTTAGAGTGCCTCAGCCATGAATGTAGTGATGGGCAAGAAGATAATTACTCTTTATCCCCTACAGAACCCACCAAAGGCCTTTGAGAAAGGGGCGAAAGCACCAGGGTAGGAAAGCAAGAGTGTGATGCCAATCAGAAGGTAGACAGGCCGCCCTGGTGGCTCACCTGAGATTCTCATGAACTGGTTCACTGCCCTTCTCCCCCAGTATACACACACAAGGCCCATTCAAGGAGCAGGAATTCTATGGTCTGGTCCTGACTACAGACAGTCAGTGACTTGGAGCAGTGAATTCAGGTCTCTGAGCTTTAGTTTCCCACTTTGGAAATGAGCAAGTGTAGACATTATTTCACAGCTCTAGACTTACATAGCTCTTTGACTCTGGGGAGTTTCTTTGCTTTTTATCTTAAAGGATTCTAAACGCTCTCTAACCCCATCTCTTTGTTGCTAACACCCTGTCTTCTTCTCCTGCATAAAGAACTTTTGGTAGGAATTTGTTGAAATCTCTGTCTCCCCTTCCTCACCTTCTGTTCTCTCTTCAGTTGCACTTGGCTCCCATTCCTCACACCACTGAGACTATTTTCCAAGGTCACCAATTACTGTTCCATGGCTAAATGATTTCTCTGTCCTCACTGTCTCTGAATTCCTGGCAGCATTTATATAGTCAATCACTTCCTCCTGCTAGATACAGCCTTCTCTTCACTTCTCAACTCTCACTCTCCAGGTTTTCCTGGGTCTCACTAACGTCTTTCGTTCTAACTCTGCCTCCCATACACTGGCTGTTGAAATTTGGGTGTTTCTTGATGCCAATCCTGGCCTTCTCTTCCTTATCCACTTTCTAAGTTTCTCATCCAGTCTGAGGCTTTAAACACCTGCTCCATGTCAATGACTATTGAACCTCTATCTTTAGCAGCAGGACTAAGGCCAGACTCCTCGTACAGCTTACTCCCTTCCCTTCCAGATGAATAGCTAACAATTATCTCTAACTGCAGAGGCCAGCAGTCCTTGCCTCAATGAGCTGTATTATTGTCTATTCCCTGGTTCACACCAAAGACCTAAAGGATGTCCTTGACCTCTCTCTCTCTCTCCCTCTCTCTCTCTCTCATCAACCTAAATAACACACAGGAAAAGATCCAAAGATTAATAAGTTTATTTGGAAACAGCAGAGAACTGCAATGGGAATACATGGATCACAGTAAACTATGTGTGTATTCAAAGAGGCAGACACAAGGGAGGGCACAGTAAGGAGGATTACATAACATGTTTTGGCATGTTATGAATCCTTGGCCATAGGAGTAGTAACAAAGATTTTCAAGAATCTATAACAACGGAGGGTGGAGAAGAGCCAATCCAAGGTTGAACATGCAGTCACTGGGCAGGTATCTTTGCAGAAGTATTCTCTGTAAGATTGTGGCGCCATTGTACAAAGTCACACCTTTGAAATGGTCTTTTGTAAAAATTGATATTGGTATGTACACAGACATGGATTCCTTCCTTCACAACCTTCTGGCTTTATTTTTTGTTAGGGCTTGCCATAAGTGACTCCATTTTGTTCTATTTTTTTTTTAAGTATTGGGGACTGAACTCAGGGCATGTAAGCACCCATTCTACCACTGAGGTATCCCCCCTCCCAGTCTAGATTATGTTCTTTGGTTGTTATTTGTTTGTTTTTAAGTGACTACATTTTGATTCTGCCAATTTTCACACTCCCTCATTCCCACCTCCAGACCATAGGCAAGGATTCCCTATGCTCTCTCAGTCTCCTCTAGTACTAGCCTACTCTCAGCTCCTGCCCCTCTACCCTCACCAGTCTACAATTACCTCTTACCTGGCTGCTGTGATACCATTCAGACTGGGTTTTCACTTCCTCATGTGGCTCCTCCAATCCATTCTCCCCACAACTGCACATCATATCAACTCACTTATCTGCTTAGCAAAACACTCCCACTTACAATAAAACCCACTCTCCTTAGCCTGGCTTTCAATGAGCTACCAAATCTGGCCTGTCTCCATCTTTAATCTCGTCTTTTACTTGGGCTGAGCCATTTTGGACTTGGTCCTCTATTTCAGCCATTCCCCTAGACCTTCACATGTGGGCTCTTGCTCTAGTGTCACCTCCTCTGAGATGCCTTGCCTGACCATCAAGTTGAAATTGTCCTTTGCATTATTCTAAGTCTTTACACTTCATTTGTTATTATCTGGAATTGTTTGATGCTTATCTGTTCACGTATTGTCTGTTTCCTCCATCACCAGAATATAAGCTGTAGAAGGCCAGGAACTTCACTGCTTAATTCCATATGCAAGGTGGTTGCTCAGTGCATATTTGAATGAATGAATGAATAGATAATCTTGGGAATGAGTTTGGAAATCTTGATTTACAACACATTTAGGAACTAAGGTTGAGCACTACTTTGCAAGAGATCTACTGTACTGCCAAGTAGGGTGCAGGAAATGAATCATCATTTCTAAAGATTGTGGTGGACATTGCTTACCCACATAGAAAAAATCTCAAATGGTGGATTGTCAAGTCCTGTGACAAATGTTTAAAAATACAGGTCAGTAGAGCACTTTGTCCATGCATTCTTATGACACAGAAGATAGCTGTCTTTGCTTCTCCATGTTGCTAGACCTGCCTTTAGCTGAACAGCTGGGAGATAAAGTGCCTTCTGTCTTCCTTGAAAGGAATCAATAGTAAGAATGAGTACTTGGCTCTCTCCAAAAGGTCAGCCTGACACCTGATTTCTCAGGCTACTCTCTTGATCCCTTCTCCCCATTAATGGCGTAGCCTTCTCTTTCCTGGCAGTCAACTTTCAAAGAACAAATTTGTAATCTGACTTTGAGGAATATTGGGTTTACAATGATATCTCAAGGTTCATTTGGTTTGGCCCCTTGAAGGATGAAGCATGGGGTCCAGAGCAAAGGTCAGTGCATGCCTAGGACAGCATCTATGTATGCCAATGTGAGTGTGCATACAAGAAGATGTGTGTGTAAGCAGTAAGATGCTCCAAAATGGAAGGATTCTTTCTGCATGTACACACATGGCTTGAGATGGAGCCCATGTGGTGAGCGTGCTAAAGCAGCATGTTGGTGCTGTATTTATATGTATGATACACACATGTGCACTTGCACATGTGCTAATCAATGCTTTGCCAGGAGGCTGTAGCCAAGTAAGTATGTGACTCTAAGCAATCACTCAATTTTCCTTATCTGTAAACTGGGACTGCTAACCAAGTCTTATGCATTTTACATGTTTGAAACCTCCCAACATCTGAGTTGTGATGTAATATGTCTGCATGTAAACCTGGCCCACACATATGCCTATAGTTGCACTAGGCACTGCTCACCCTGGCCCTCTGCCTCTCAGTACAGGGATACCACACTGCAGGAAAACCTGATATACAAAAACAGGAGTCCCAAGTGCAAAGAAGACAATTAGCCTGCAGGGCGAGGTTACCAAGGGCGGGCTGAGATCCTATGGTTTGGAAAACATCTGGGCTCTCTAGACCAGCTCCCCACCCCCATCCTGTACCTCCCACCTCTCGCAAAGCTGCTGGGAGGAGGCAGATTATCTTTTTTTCTTCTTCTTCTTCTTCTTTTTTTTTTTTTTAAATGAATAGGATGGGCTGTGGGCGCCTGGCAGGCCCCATCTGTCTGCTGTCCCAACTCAATTTGATTCCCATTCACCAGCCTTTGTTTGCCTCCCTTTTTTGATCAGCAATCTTGTAGAGGGTGGGAGTGCAAAGGCTTAATGTTCTCTGTGGCTTGGCAAAGCCACGACCCCTCCCACTTACCCACTCCCCCTGCAGCCGAGTTGTGCTCCTGAAGGTGAGTGTCCTCGGGCTAGCTTCTCTGCAACACCAAGCCAGGCTGGTCAGGGGTCTTTAGGGGCCATGAGGGCACTTGTTTTCTATATTATAGGGACTACACCTAGGGTTGGGTTTTGGGTGGGGAATGGCAGCTACCAGTGTCAGGTGCCTCTACTGTGGGGAGGAGGTTTGGACAGGGGAGGTTAGACTGGAGCCTCAGGGGCTTCTAAATGAATGGGAATATAGCCCAGAGGGTTCACCTTTGCAAGTCATTTCACCCCCTTTTAATAGAAAAGATAATGAAGAAATTCCGATTAAAAATTCAACCATAATCATGCAGTCATAGCCTTAAAACCACTTTGGAATTTGCCTATGACTTTTGGTGCCCAGTTTTGTTTCATCTTGTTTTTGTATAAATTGCCATCCCGAGTAAACAGGGACCTTGAGAAAGAACTTCAGCACTGAAGAGGTTTGACAAAGTGTCACCAGCCTATTTTTCAGGCAGCACGAGCAGAGGAGGAGCCCACGCATCTGGACTCCTGGTCCACAGCCGACCATTGCAGCTGAGGTCTAGGTTATGGGAACAAGAGGCAATCAACTCTCCAGCCTCCAGGGACCCTGTATGCTCAGGTACAGGCTTGCAGAAAATAAAGAGCTCCTAGCATCTCTGGAAGCTGCTTAGGTACTAAATCAGGTGACATTAGTAAGATTAGTTCAGAGGACCTTCCTTTGTGGGCAGGCCAGTTAAAGGGGGAAAGCACACGTTAAGATCTTCGTGGTCTGATAAACAGAGCTGTGCTGCCTGGCATTGTGGGAAGGGCCCCTTTCCGCCCTATAAGGGACACTAGAAGGTAATTGCATCTTGCTTGGTGTGCACCTCCTCACGGATCACAGTTGACATGGGCTGTAAAACCTCGAGGCTGCCTGATTATTCAACTGCCCTCTGGCAACCTTGTCTTGAAGGAGTCTGGGTCCTCAAAAGTAATGGAAGACCAGTCCATCTGGCTTCTCTGGCAACCTATACAGAATAAGGTGGAAAGTTTAGGGATATAACAGAAGGTATAAAGGAGATGAACTGTGACAAGAGGAGACATTGTTTCTAGCCCATGGTGTTGTAGAAGGTTTAGAGAAAAGGAGGCCTCTATGTTGGGTGAAGGTGAGGAGATGAGGCCTTGGAGGAGAGTAGACCTAAACTTTTGCAAAGAGGTGGGTCAGAACAGAAGCCAGAACAAAGTAAAGTACATGCTGGGCATAGTAACTGGAAAGAACTTCACGAAGCACTAAGGAGGTGAGGCAGAGGACAGATGTGATAGGAGCTGAGGTGCTCCACCACGGGCCATGGAATGCCCAGGTAAGGGGTAGGTATGTCAAGGACACATTTAGTTTCCCAGCATGGTCAAGAGCTTGAAAAGAAAGCTCTCTGCACAAGAAGGCAGCATTCTTTTTATTTTCGGGGGGGCATCAGTACTGGGGATTTAACTCAGTGCCTAAAACTTGCTAGGCAAGCACTCTACCATTTGAACTACACCCCAGTCCTTTTGCCTTTTCAGTTTGTTTTTCAGATAGGGTCTTACGCTTTTGTCAGAGTTGGCCTGGGGCTCTGATTGTCCTACCTCCACCTCCCAAGTAGCTGGGATTACAGTCTTGGACCATCACTCCCAGCTTGTTTTTGAGATAGGGTCTTGCTACTTTTGCCCAGTGTGCCCTAGAACCATGATCCTCCTAGTAGCTGGGATGTACCACCACACCTGTCTAGGACAGCATTTTTCACGTGCTCAGGATACTTATAAGTGTTTAATATACAACAGCACTTGAAGGAATTACCCATCCTTAGGTGATTTAGTCATTTTGCAGTTTCTTGGGCAATGGATGATATAGGCAAGTGGAGTCCTTGAAGTGTTTGACATGAAAAGCCTAAGTGTTTCCTGATTGTGTCCTCTGAGCCTGCCTATGTTCGTTCACACCTCCAGGATGTTTACACCTCCAGGTGACAAGACTCAATGACAGTGACAACAGAAAATGTCATGAAGCAAAGAACCACCAGGTGTCAAACCTGGACTTAGGGGCCAAGTGCATGCCATAGACAGCACTAGGAAATGAAGAGAGCTGTTGGGATAGGTTAGCAGGATGGGGTTTATGGGCACTATAAGACCTGATTAATCCTAAAAGGATGTGTGGTAATTGGATAGCTGAACCAGTGAATGGCACACGTGCTTCTAGTTAATTATTTATTTGTGTTCATCTCCTTATTTGTGTTTTCATTTTTCTAAAATTAAATCTTAGACTGGTAAAACCACCACCCAGAATTGTTAGTTAATATTATGTCACATTTTTATCATTGGATTAAATAGAAGAAATACAATAGTTGACATCCTCTTTTGTTACCTCCCTGCTTCTTCTCTGTTCAATGTTGTCTGTGACCCATGACCAGGCCACCAGCATCGTGAATTTGGTGTGTATTTTTCAGTCCACTTTTAACACTTTTACAAGCATCTGTGTGTCTGTGAACAAATTATAGTAGTGTCTGTGAATGTAAGTGGTATCACAGTGGTACACATTGTTCTCCAAGTTTTTTCTCATTTTGTACTGAATTATGTGATTATGGACCAGTGTTGTTTTTACCTGCAATGTGCCACTATGTCACATGCACTCTACAGTTTTTCTGCAGTAATACCTCCACAGTGACTGCCTCCTGTGCTAGCCTTGCTTATATGCATGAGAGGAAAGGAGGAATTACAAGGTCTGGGAAGTTCCTAGATGTACGCTTACTAATGTACCTTGCTCAGTAAGGTCAGATTTCATCAGACAATTAAAAAAACAATCTGATGAGTAGGTAATGGATTGAATATGCTCTGTTTACAAAGCATGTTACTTTAAACAACTACTGCTATCATAGGTACAAACACGTCGTGGTTTGGCTGAGTTGGCTTTGGTGTCATAAATACAAATGTTAATTTCATTTACCAATGCTTATAAAAAGCAGAATTTTAAATTATTGACCTTGAAGAAGGACAAATCAAAAGATAATGCTTTTTTGTTTAGTCTGGCTTGGTTTTTTTGAGACAGGGTCTTGCTACATTGTCAAGGCTGGCCTGGAACTCAATATGTACCCTCAGGCTGACCTCAAACTTGCAATCCTCCTGCCTCAATTTCTTGAATGCTAGGCATGGTACCACCACACCCAGATTTTAATTTTTTTTTTGTAGGCTGGGAATTGAACCTAGACCTTGTGATGCTAGGCAATAGTTCTACCACTGAGTCACATTCCCAGCCCAACAGAATAATTTGTGCATCTAACCTATGACAGAAACTGTCAGGTGGGCTTTGGTTATTATAAACATGTACATATCACAGATCAACTTACTTTAGTCTCTGGACCTTGGTGTGCATTGTTATATGTACATATGTAGATGTCATAATGGAACCACTTACCCTATACAACTAAGGTATGCTTCTGTTTGACTCCTCCCCATACTAAGAGCCCACCTCCTCTGGGATGTCCCCTGACTTTACCCTTTCTGGGCATTAGAGCACCCAAGGTTCAATCCTGCCTGGCCTTGGCCTCCCAGTGGTTCTTGACATTAGTCTCTTTCCCCCTCTACTGGTTTTGGCCCCTGCTTCTCCTTAACTGGCTGCATCTGTCTTACCTTCCACCTTCAGGTTCATTCCTGGCTAAAGGGTAAGTGGAGCACAAGTGAAGAAGGCAGGAGGGTGGGAGGCAGGGTGTCAGGAGGAACAAGGGAAAGGACTCTTGCAGTGGGTGATGCTGACTGAGAGAGGGAAAAAACCTAGGATAGGGGTCAGCAAATTCTAGAAGATGGTCTGTTTGTAGTGTTTGGACAACAGCACCTTCATGCAGGATGGATGTGACAGCTAAATGACCCTTTGGGCCAGGTTATCCATGAGATAAGTGCTTGAAAAAAGGCAGCTAAACCATTCATATTTGTGTCAGCAGCATTCAGGCCAATTTTAGAAGTCCAATTTGGCCTGGTAGGTAGCAGTTAGAAAGCTTTTTGTGGTAAAATTCTTCCATTCTAAAACATCCTTCAACCCTGGCAGAAGTAGGTTGGCTACCTTGGAAGAGAAAGAAAGAGCCAGACTAAGTAACTGTTATTATTGTCTTTTTATTTTTTTATTTTTGGTGGTACTGTGGTTTGAACTCAGGGCCTCATGCTTGCTAGGCAGGTGCTGTACCACTTGAGCCACTCTAACAGCTCCCAATTTTTCTTTAAATCGAAGATTCATAGAGGTGCGAAACATAGGTCTTCCCCTCAAGGGCCTGTAATCCCCAGCTGGAGAGAAGCCTTGTAAAAAAAATACAAAATCCTAACAGTGTGTGTGGATATATGTGTGCACAGTGTTGTCCCAGGTGTTCTAGTCCAGAGGCCCAGGTCTAGGTTGGTCTTACTGCTAGAATATATGACCTCAGCAAAGCCACTTAACCTCTGCCAAATGGGGCCTCGATATCTTTCCAGCTCACCTGGGTATTGTGAGGATCACAGAGATAATGGATGTGAAATAGTTTGAAGGAAAGAATGTGCCTCGGGTGCTGGGCTGTAAGATTTGGGGTAGGACTGCCCTCTGCCAGGATGGATGGCTTGCAAACTCAAATAACAACTCCTTTATTGCTACCCATGTTTCCAGCCAGCTGTTTCAATTGTTTTTAAGATTGTGTGTGCACCATAGAGAACTGTGCGTAGTGGAGATCCCATTATGCCTGGATTTTTTTTTTTTTACACTTAGCAGAATGAATTCAGGGCTCATCCATTGGTATTGCATGGAGCCCTGGTCTGCACTCCTATTTTGAGTTTGGTGTGTGGGGAGGACTATGGTCCAGCATCTCTGTTGCCTCTGAGTACTGCCCATTGGCCATAAGTGACACTCGTCCTCAGTTTACGCTTTAGGACTCCCGAGCTTCCTGCAATGCTTATGCCTATCCAACTCCAGGCCACCAGGCTGTGGAGTTACCTTCTATCTCACCTCTTCCGCCAACTGCCCCAGCTCAAAAGTTCAGCCCATGTCCCATTTCATGGAAACTGTCTTCTCTACAGGAAAATGGCAAGTGAATTTATTGTCAGGCAGAAAGAAGGCAACGGTTTAATACCTTGCTTCTTCTGTGACTGTGAGAGTTCTACTGCAAAGGAGAGACTAGTGGTGGAATTCTGACATGATGATCCATGAGTGAGAAGATGCCAGAACTCTCACAATGTGCCAAATGTGGCAAAACATAAAGCAACCCCATAACTATTATCTGAGCATTGTGTGCCCCCAAGAAGGGAGTTACAGATGCTCTTACTGAATGAGCCAGCCATACTCCTAACTCCACTATACATTGATACCATTCACTGGTAGATTGGGTACATGGATGTACAATAAAGGCACCTGCAAAACATACATGCATATATGTCTACATGTACATCATATATATGTGTGTGCATATATGACCACATTCACCCCCTCTATTACTCTTTCCTTGCTCACAGAGATGGGAAATTCAGCTGCAGGCTGCTCTGGGGTCCCCTTTCTTTCCCTTCCCTTTGCAAAATCAGAAAGAGGAGGGAGATGGGGGTGTTCACCCATCCTTCTGGCAAAGCCCAGGCTGACTGGCTCCAGAAGGATAAATGACTTGGGTTGCCGTGCCGCCGTTGTTACACAACTTGTCTGTGTTGGCTTGAGACCTCGGTGATCCCCTTCTAATTGAAATCACTTTCCCTGACCTCCTCCTAAGCCAGGAGCTTGTCGTGCTCTCTGCCAGCAAAGGGACTACAGGAAATCCTGGCGGGGACCTGAGCTGCAAACTCTGCATCATTCTTCCCAGGGTTGGTTGGGGAAGGGGGGATGGCTTTGTTGATCCCTGGCCCTTAAGGCAGACCCGACCCCCGGCCACTCACAATGAGGCTGGCATTGTCCCCTAGGGGGCACTTCTTTGGATGCTTCATGTGCTGTTGATTGGCACTACAATTAGGGGTGCCACTGTGTGTTTCGTGGGGATAAGCCTGAGATGCTGGACATCCTGCCATGTGTGGAACAAGCCCACCTTTGCTTGGCACGACCCTCCAGTCTGTAGGGATGAAAAACGGTTCACAGTTATCTGAGCCCAGACTCTGTTTCACACATGCATCAAGGTAGTTTTGCACCATTGTAATATACTCTGGTTCCCAAGAAAACAACTACCATGTAAATCAGGAAAACTGATTTCCTAGTTCCTCTCATCAAGAGTCATTTACCACTTAGGCACATTACATTTGAAAGATGGCAGTGCACCACACCAATATCTGTTCATATTTCTGTGTATTAAATACAGACACACACAGACACATACAAGCATATGTGTTCATATATGTAAACATGCTCCAAATATCCCTTTTACCTGTAATTTCAATGTGTCATATTTTAGCCAGGTGTGGTAGTGTAGGCCTGTAATTCCAGCATTTGGTGAGGCTGAGGCAGGAGGACGGAACCTGGACTATATAGCAAGATATTGTTTCAAAAAAAAAAAAGTCAAATATGAAGAATTTCCGACAGCACTCAAATGAATATCACCTCACCTTAAATACAAATTTACTTCTTATGAGTACATGTGAGATGAACTGGCTTCTAGAGTAGATATGCCTGAATTTGCATACAGGAATACACATTGTTTTATTATAAATTACTTTCATCTCTCTTTGGAATTATGCTAAGTTGTGTTGATTTATTTTTTTTAACAGTTTTATTATGAACTTGACTTCACATACAGTTCTAGTGGCAATTTCACTTGGATTTAGCTTATTTAAAAGTTTAAATATCACATTATAGGTGTATATTATCCAAAGTTCCAGTAAGTATTTAAACAGATTACAGAAGCCACTATTCTTGGGACAGACAGACAAAATTACTGAAACTGGGTCCCAGGCAAGTATGTTCCACTTGTCTGTATCTCAGGGAAGAGAGGTAATACAAGCATTATTAATCCAGTGATTGATGGGTGGTTGGTCCTTATTATAACTACTAAACAAGTTAGGTTCACAAGTTTTACTTTGTGGTGAAGAAGCTGATGGCTTTTGTCCTTTTGTTACTTCAGAACTGTCACTCTCTGAAGCAATATTGATATCATAGCCATTCATTCCAAAAGGTACCAGAAATGAGAGTCAAGGCCTCTTCACAAAGCAAACCACATGAAATTTATGGGTAATATCCAACATTGGTCTGTACTTGATCTCAGTAAATACAAAAACCTCATCCCCCTGGTACACAAGTTTACTGATCCCACAGTTAATGACAGGATAAGAAAACTCATAGCTAAATGTCAGCATCCTTGTCACAGAACAGTTATTTTCCATGTTTATGTCACCAATTCTAACTTCTGTATCATTACCAAAGGGTCTTCTTTTCATTCTGGCTACCAACCAATCATCAGAACACATCGAAGTCACTGCTGGTTCAAATCCAAAAGAATTCCAAAACAAGAGAGAAAGAAGGAAGGGCCCACATAAGAGCAGAGAGACCTTCATCATGCCAGATGCCAACACACAACAGCCACAGGAAATAGCTGTGTTGATTTATTAAAAGGACTTTGGCAGTCTTTTAATGTTGGGAACCACTGTTGCTACTATCATAGGTCTTAATGTCTTAAAAATGGGAAAAACAAGATGTTAAAAATATCTAAAATAACATTGGTGGAGCTCAGAGCCTGGGATGCAGCTGCTGAGAAAACCATCGCAGATGGTGGTCGCCAGAAGGCCTGCTTCCAAATGTAGAGGGAGAGAGAGCCTAGAAGGCAGGGGAACCCCCGAGTAAGGTCACAACTATGAGCCAGGTCGGAAGATCAAATGCCATGTGCTATTTTCCAAGTGTCATATAAAATCCATGGAGATTCTTTCTCTTTTAAATTACCAAAAACTTAAGAAAGAGAAGGCAAAAAATCTTCCCTGAACACTATTGGCTACCTACTCTGTACAGACACTCTTGATATCTGCTCTACCAACCATGTTTTCTTTCATTCTTCCCTCAACATGGTGAGGTGGGTATTGTTACCCTTACTTCACAGACAACTTATTTAGTAAGCAAAATGGGGACCAAATCTACCCAACTCCTAAGTCAGTGTGACATGATAGCCATCAAAACTTGCTGGGGGGTTGGGTCTTTGGATTATTGGCTTTAATTTAGGTCTCTGTCTTGGTGAGTAAGTTCAGTCTATGATATTTGGCTGAGTCTAACTCCCAAATGTTAAAGGCAACACAAATGGAAATTCAAACGTAGAATTGAACCAATACAAAGACATTTATATAATTTTGAAAGAAATAAAGCAGTGTCTACACAAGTTGAAACATTTGGATGGGAAGACTTATATCATAAAATTTCAATTTTCCCCCAAATTACTGCATAAATGTAATGAAATTCCAATTGGATTTCAAATGGATTTTATTATATTAAATTATCTAAAAATTGATATAAAAAATAAGTGTCTGAGAAAGGCCAAGAGAGAAATTTAAAGAACAGTTGGGAGAGGCAACTTGATTGCTTACCAGATATAAAAACATAATATATAGAAAAATGGGAGCATATAGGAATAGAATGGAAAATCCAGAACTAGATTCCAGGGGGAAAAAGCTGGTCTATTTAATAAATAGTGCTAATTATCTGTTGAGAAGAAATTAGAGTTGGATATCATATTTTAAAAAATTCTACCTGGTTCAAGTATTTAATTGTAAAATAAGTAAATAAATAAACTTATTATGAGAAAATTCACATACACATATAATTCAAAGCTAGAAAGATGGGTGGATAGATAGACAGATCTCCCAAAGGAAGTGGTTGAGGAGATGGATGGTGTGGAACAGAAAACATTTTTACAAAGTCAGGAAACTTAGAAGCTATAAAAAAAACATAAGTACATTCAACTATGTAAAAGCTAACATATTAGTATGGTGAAAGAAGTCACCAACAAAAGGCAAATAATATAGGGGGCTATGGTTTAAGCATGACCCCCCCACAAGGGTTTATGTGCTAGAATTTAATCCTTTTCGTGAGGTATTTAGAGAATAGAAACTTTAATCTGACTATGATGCTTCAAGGTGAAGCCTTTGGGAAGTGATTAGGATTAAGGTCCTCAGGGTGGGGCTCCCATGATTGAAGACTGGTGGTTTTATATGAAGAGAGAAAAAAACAGAAGTGATACATGCATGCTCCCTGTCTCTTGCCATGTGATGCCCTATGACACCTCAGGATTGCCAAGAAGAAAGCCATCACCAAATGCAGGTCTGCAATCTTGGAGCTCCAAAACTGTAAGCCAAATGAACCTCTTTTCTTTGTAAGGTCACCCAGACTCTAATATTTTGTTATAGTAACACAAAATGGGTCAATACAATTGGGGGAATATATTTTTAATGCTGATGATTGATAAAATGTTAATATTTGAAACATGCTAAAAGTTTATAACAAATTAATAAGAAAATGACACACACAGAAGAAAAGGAAAATTGGCAGAGGATATGAAGAAACACTGAAGAGATCAAATTCAAAAGTCAATAAAATATGAAAGTATGTTTAACTTCTCTAGTATTTAGATAAATTCAAATGATAGTAACATTAGATAGCATTTCTATCAAAAACTGATAAAAATTAAGCAGTAGGGTGATAACTCCTACTGCTGGCAGAAATATTGGACAAACGTTTTCTGTCAGATGTGATTAGAGAAATGTGAATCATTATGTTTTTAGAAAAAATAGACAATAATTATTAAAATATAAGATACACATACCCTTTGACACAGAATTGACAACTGGAAGTCTGCCCTTTAAAAATAAAATTCCAGTGGAAAAAAACAAATTTTAAGGTCAAAGATTTTCATATTAACGTTGCTCACAAATGTATAAATTTGTAAACAAAATTAATGCCCATCCATAGAGGAACAGTTGAATAAATTGTGGGACATTTCTACTGTGAACTATCTCACAACTCTTAAAAAGACTGCACTGGATAACATATCCTGTTGCCTGGGAGGAATTATCATGGCGCATTTTTCAATGAAGAAAGCAAATGCAAGAAAGGTAAGTGTGACCCACTTTTGTAGTGGTAACCCCCATAAAAGTATATGCATGTACTTACATATATAAATGACTATATGAGCATAAAGACTATTATGGGGAGATTTGAAACAGATTGGCACCAGTAAACATAGAAGGGGAATCAAAGATTTACAAAGATATAAAATATAAAAGAATGTTGACCTTGGTAAAATCAACATGAATGACATGACTCCATATATGTAAAATTATGTGTGGTAAAATGTAAAAGAATATTGACCTCAATAAAATCAACATGAATGATATGATTCAATATATATAAAATAATATGTGTGTGCAGAACTATATGTGGAGAAGTGTGAAAGAATATTTACTAACTATTAATGATATGTTCATGAAGTAGATATTGACATATATATGTCAATTCTCCCCAAATTAATCTGTAGTTTCAGTGCAATCCTAGTGAAAAAAATCTACGTAGGTTTGTATGTGTGTCTGTATTTGTACATACACACCCACACATGTATATCGACAAGATATTTCTCAAATTTATATAAAAAGCAAAGAATGGTCATGACCTCTCGACAAAACAATCCAAGATGTGTATGCATGTAGAGTTGTCTTGTTCTCTCAAATGTCAAGACTTAAACTTATGAAGCTGCAGAAACTAGGTCAGGACATTTGTGCAAACAAAGCTGAATGGTGCAGTGCAGTGGAGCAGAGGGTGTAGAAATAGGTGTGCGAACACACAGACACTTCACTTATGACAAACGTGGACTGCAAGGCAGTGGGGAGAGGAGATCCTTTCAATAGGTGACATTAAGTGTATTGGCTATCCAAATGGAGAAAAGAAGAAACTTGACTCCTAGCTCAAACCATACACTAAAATGTCTCTTGGCCATCAATGTTAAACATAATAAAACTTTTAGAATATTTTTCTTACATCTGATACAAACCCCACTAAATATAAAGGAAAAACTAATGCATCAGCTACATCGAATTAAGAACTTGCAGTGAAAGTCATGTACAAGAATATTTATAGCAGCAATTTGTAATATTCCAAAACCAAAACTACAAAATGCCCCTCAATGGAAGAATGGATAAGTAACAGGATAGTCTTACAATGGAGTATTTGTAAGAGTGAAACAAGAAAATGACAGCTGCATACTATGACATGAATAAATTTCCATGTCATCTTGAGCAAAAATAAAAAAAGCTAAACACAAAGAAACACAGTGAAATATTTTGTTAATAAAAAGGTAAAAAAGTCAAACTAATGAATGGTGTTGAGAGCAAACAATGATCACTGAATGGGGAACTGGGAGGAAGCACAGGGCTTCTTCTGGTCACATTCTCTTTTTCTTGGGTGATGAATACATTAGTATTCATTTTATAATTATTCATTGAGTTATACATGTATAACTTTTGCACTGTTTTGTATTTGTGTTATACTTTTTAAAATAGATAAAAAATTAAAGACAGTTACATTGGGTGATGAAATTTTAAGTTAACATTTAACTTTCTCATTTTCCCACCTTTTGGATTATTTATAGTACACATGTCTTGTTTATATATTCCAGAAAATCATAAAGCTATTTTAATTATGAAGATACATGATTCAGAAATACAAACATTCTTTTAACTAGTTGAATTAAGTTAGGTACTCCATCACAAAGCTAGTCTTAAGAGAGATTAGGAATTATTATGTCATATTTTTCTTTCTTGCTTGGTAACTGAATCCACTTTTCTCTTGATTGATCACTTGATTCCACACGTCTGCTCCTGTCATGAGTAGTCCCAGACTCTGCCACATAGCACAGGACCAGGTGTTATAGAAAGAACCTGGGCAGAGAGCCAAGAGGACTCGGCTCAAGTGCTAATTCTTCCAGAATCTTCTAGCAGTATGATATCAGGCCACTTATCTCATGAGTAAGATCAGTAACACTCTGATCTCATTTCTAATGTCCCTGATCTCATTTCTAATGTCCTTTCCAAATCTGACATTCTATGACTCTGTCTCTATGACAGGGAGTACATTGGGGATCTTTGCAAGCAAGTGTGTTGGGAAGCACCACCATCTATTTAATATCTACCACATGACAAGTGCCAGAATAGACACTAGTGATATGTCAGTAAATTAGATACACAAAGTTCCTCCCTCAGAGAGTTTACACTATATTTATTTATTTATTTAGGTGGTACTGGGATTTGAACTCTGGGCCTCATACTCTCTAAGCAAGTGCTCTACCACTTGAGCCACTCCACCAGCCCTTTTTCGACTGGGTATTTTTCGAGATAGAGTCTCACTAGCTATGTGCCCAGCTGGCTTTGAACCAAGATTCTCCTGATCTCTGCCTCTTGAGTAGCTAGGATTACAGATGTAAGTCATCAGTGCCAGTGGGAGTTTACATTTTAAAGTGGGAGCCAGGCAACAAACAATGAATAAATACCAGGCCGAGAACCTTCTGGTGCTAAATTCTAGCTAAGAGGGCAGGATAAGGACAAAAATTGTCCAGTAGGTTTGACAGCAGGAAAGTAAAACTGGCCACCTAGACAGGAGCAATTTCAGAGGGATGTGAGGATAAAAGCCCACCTGGGGCACATTGTAGACAAAACAGGAGGTGAGAACAGTATGAAGATGGCACATAGACTATTCAGAAGTTTTTCTGGAAAAGGAAGCAGAAAGGCCAAATGTCAGTTAAAGAAGGATGTGAGGTTAACAGAGTAGTTTTGTTTTAGGGACAAGAGTAGAGAAGTTAGCGTGTTGTGTTGATAAGGATGACCCAGGAGAGAGGAGACACGGATAAGGGACAGGAGTCAACACAGAAGCAAAGACTTGAGAGGAAACAGGGCATTGGATGAAACACACTGCAGAGAGGGCAGCTTCAATAGGTAAGCACAGCTCTTCATGAAGATAACACGGGCAGATCAGACTTACAATCACGTGGACCAAAGATGAGGGAGACCCCATCAACTACTTCTCCAAGTAGAGAAGTAGTGCTACATCACGGTGCAGGAAGTAGGAGCTCCAAGGAGGGAGCCCTGAGAAAAAAACTCTGGGCACACAAGGACATCTCTGACAGTGAGGCAGGATTTAAGCTAGGCCTGATCATCTCAGCTCTCATCTTCAGAGAGGAAAAAAAAAAAAAAAGACCCAAACTTGAAGAAATAGTGCAGTATTAGAGTGCAGTCATAAACATAAAACATTAACATGTAATTCCCTTATGCTTTTGAAAAATTACTTCATAAACGCAAAGTAAAATATTTTTCCCTTTTTATTACCTGACAATTACATATTAAGAATTTCTTTTTATGTTTAAAAACATATGCAAACCGGGGAAGGCAGACGCCAAAATGTAATTGCTTTCCTTCTATAAGAATCAGATGTCATTTTCTTCCAACTCAACTCTGAAAAGAGATAGGAAAAAGCAAATTGTTGTATACATTAAATTTGGAAACATCTGATAGCTTTCCTCAATTAAACTATTTAAATGGAAAAAGATTGCTGTACAACACTATCATATCCCACTGAATAAAACCTCAGCTGAGGCAAATTGACAGTGGCAGGTACCAAATGCACTGGTAATAATGAGATTGGACAACCCAGTGGAGGTCATTGGTAATTGTTATTATATGCAATATTGCACTTCATAGCAAGCAGAGCCAGTGCTGGGGCTCCGATGGGTTGAGAGTACTGGTGGCCACCTCGCTAGGGTGACCTGAGGGATCTCAGGAGAGGCCAAACCCCTAGGGACGTTAGTTTAATCTTACTGAGCTGCTGTATACTCTTTGTGGCCTGCTGTACACTCTCAGCCTGTGGGGAACAAACCATAGCACATTCTATCAGTGGAGGTCTGCTTATCAGTAGCCCAGAGCAGGATCTCAGCCTGTGGCCCTGGAGTGCAGGGTGGAGAAGGGAAAATGTAGGGCAGAGTAGGATCCTGAAAAGGAGAGTGGGGCAGAGGTAAAGACCAGGTTTGCATACTTCCTGTGGTTTTTCTTAGTGTTCTGGTCCTGGCTCAAGGGACTAAAAATTCATTTTTTTTCCACTGCCAACTTTCCAGATGTGGAGAAGAAAAAAGAATATTTGCTTGTCCTCCATGGTTTTGGGGTCCCATGTGAAATTCTAAACTTAAGAAACAAGAGGCAAGAGTTGCGTGGGCTGCTTGGCACCTAGGCAAGCCTGTGTCCCTGCATACAACCTCTACTGAGCCCAGTCACTGAGCCATGCTCTGGGACAGTCCTGATTAGGACCCCAAACCAGTTGCCGTGCACTTTTGTGCAGGTGACAGACGTACACTAACTGGTGTGAAGTAGTGACAGATGCATGGAAATACATTTGATTCCCATTAAACACTTAGCAAACAGGCTCCCAGCTGACATAGTGTATGGGCAGAATATCAGGACCCATTGTGGGTCCTGTCCTCTAGATTCAATTAGGAGGTCACTTTGAAACAGAACATGACTATCTTAATGGGTCAAGAGCCTCAAAATGACTGTGATGCTGCCCAAGGACTCCAGCCACATTACTCAAGGTTTCTAGCAAGAACCGTAGTTCTTGTTAAAGAAGAAAGGGGGAGAACACAGTAGGCCCAGGCCTCAGCCATCACAAAGCTCACTGACCACAGGAATAGTAGACTCATGGAAACCAACACCTAGGTATCACTGCCTCAGTGATGTCAGAGACATCTAGGAGAATGTCCTGGGTTTGAGTATGTGTCCCAGTCAGTGTGGGCAGCTGTGGCAAAATAATATAGATGGTGGTGGGATTTGAATAACACACATTTGTTCTCACAGTTCTAGAAGTTGAGAAGTCCAAGATAAAGTTGCTGACAGATGCACTGTCTGGTGAGGGTCCTCTTCCTGGTTTGCAGATGGGCTCTTGTTGCTGTAACCCCTGCATGGTGGAGGTAAGAAGTGCTCTTGTCTCTTCTCTTCTCCTTCCTTCCTCCCTTCCTTCATTTCTTTCTGTGTCTCTCTCCTTTTCTTTCTTTTTTCATACTGGGGTTTGAACTCAGGGCCTCACGTTTGCTAGGCAGCCAACTCAGCCCCCTTCCTTTCTTATGAGGGCACTAAGCTCATTATGGGGGCTCCACCCTCATGACTGCCTTCTGCTAGGGTTCAGGTGCACTACCCAGAATTGCTATGTTGGAAAGTTAATCTCCACAAGTTCACTTGGAAGTAGGGTCTTTGGATTAGATGGGGTCAAAAAGGTGATGCCCTCATGATTACAAGAAGAGGAAGAGAGACCTGAGCAAGCCAGCTTTCTCTGTCTTGCTGTGTGATGCTGTGGCCTGCCTCAGGACTCTTCAGAGAGCCCTTACCAGCAAGAAGGACTCACCAGATGCAGCCACCCAGACTTGGGCTTTCAACCCTCAGAACCATGAGTTGAATAAAGTTTTACTTCTTATAAATTACCTAGTCTGTGTGTTTAGTTACAGCAGTAGAAATTGAACTAAAATGCAGCACAATGACCCCAAATGTCATCAACCTAGGGGTTGTGATTTCAACATATGAGTTTTGGTCAGTTACAAACATCAAGTCCATAGCAGTATCCTTCTTGAATCTGTCCAAAGAGAGTATCAGGTAACTAAATAATCCTACTGGAGAAAATATTAGCGGCTGAAGAGATTTTCAGGCACCAGGATAGTGTCCTCACCCAACCTGGAGGTAGTGGGTCGTCTGGTCCCATATTCCACTCCACTCTCTCTTCCCAAACTGGACTGTTCTAGGAAATTTCTTGGAAGGATTTGTGCAAAATAACATAGATTTCTAGGCTGCTTCCCCAATCCATTTGGATTAGATTTCTGGGGTTAAGTTCAGAGACCTGTATTTTTAATGAACTTTCTGGAGCAGATCCTCCACAGATAGCACTGGAAGGCACAGCCTCTCTGCCAATCTTTGCTGAAAGATTTTTCCCAAACAGAGAGTTCACACCTTACAAGGCAACATGCTCCCTTGTATTTCATTGCCATGAAGTGATTTATATTGAACTAACATCTGATATCTGATCCTGTGCTAACTCGACCCAAAGTCTATCCCTTACCTACCTGATCACAAAGGATGTGTATGCTAATCACTCCATTGTCTACCTCTTCTCCAAATGACTACTCAGCAGCACATTCCAGCAGAAAATGTGCACTTCAACTAAGCTGATGGCCCAGCAACAAGATGTGGCTGTGCTCTGAGGCCCACACTGCATCGGTGCACATTTATTTGTTCTTTCTCATTGAGTACCTGTTCTCTACACTAAGAACTGGCAATGCGCACAGGAATCAGAGCACGGATTCTGTCTTCATGGAACAGAAGCCATGCACTTATGTAGCCCTTGTCCACCCACTACAATGATATGGGTAAAGAACCAAGGAGGAAGGCTCAGAGGGGGTGGAGCTAATCAAGGTTGGCCTACTAGAGTAGCTGATATTTAGGCTGGGCTTGATGGCTGAGTAGGAGTGGTGGAGTCAGGGGCAGAGGGAGCAAGGTGGAGCAGAGCATCCATGGGAGGATCAAGAGCACAGCAGGCAGCCCAGATGGCAAAGAGAGGAGCATCCTGTGATGCTCAGGTTTAGCTCACTTGGTGGGAAATTGACCCTCTCCTCTGTCTTTAACATTGAGTCCTAGGCATGAGGGCTTTTACCCTTAACTGAGCATCACTGTCAGTTTTAACATTGGTTTAGGGCTGTTTAAGCCTAAAGAGATCCACTTAGTAATGGACCTGCTGGTCCTGCTTGATATTCATCCATTGTCTACCCAAGGGACACCTGCTCTGGGCCAGGCCTGCACTAAGGTGAGTAAGCACAAAAGCCTGGCCCAGCCAAGCTTGGGCCTTGGGTCAGAAAGCCATGTAGCAAGTCCCTCCTGTGTTGTAGGCAGTAACCAGATCCTGGGTTTTTGACAACTACCACTGTGATACACTAAAGGAAGAAGGAATTTTCTGGAAAGGTAACAAGAAGGGGGGTGGGGGAAGAAATGACCCAAACATTGTATGCACATATGAATAAACAAAAAAAAAAAAAAGGAAGAGAGGTTAAAAAGAAGCTCACAGGTCTCAAAACGTGAAGAAAGGATATGGAACAAAGGGAGGCACAGCAAACAGTCTGCTTAGGACCCTGTGGCCAGTATTGTCATTGATGTTGAACTCTGAGCTCTACCACAACCTTTGAGAACAACTGTCACTGTCCTGGTACCCTTAGGCCACTTTTTCTAGAGCCCACATCCTGGCTGAGGGGGAGGCATTGGATTGGCCGAATTTAGATCACATGTAGGTCAGAGCTACCAGAGGATCATGTGACCAAGCAGGAAGGACAAGAGTCGCTCACATCCACAGAGCTAGGTGACAGTTCAGATGAGCACGAATGAATGGTGGAGATAGGAAAAGCAAAAAGAGGTCAAAAAGGGAGAGAAAGCTTATGCCAACTGGAGAGACAAGGCTGGGTCAGAGGTGGGGGACTGGAGAAGGTAGTCTCCATAGAGTTAGGACAACCCAGTTTATCTTATCTTCAAGCTCAGAATAAGAATGGGGGTTTTCCTTGAGAAGAGGCCACTGGAGAGATCTAGGGAAAGATGCTCGCCACCACCTGGAACAACTGGAGGATTCATCTCAAAGGAGGACAAGACGACAATGTTGCCATTTAAGGCCTCCATTCTCTCCTGAGCAGACTGGGTCCTGCTTAGGGAAAGTCCCTTCTGTCTTGCTAAGATCTTAATGCATTTGGATGTGTAGACTACGTTTGGGACTATGGCTTACAGAAGTAGAAAGCTAGAAGAGAAGAATTTGGAGGGCAGCCTGGAGGAAGAGGAAGTTGTGCAGAGTGGGGCAGAGGAGTTTGAGTGAGACATGAAGTGGCAATGAAAAGTCTGCTTTCTTGGTGGATCGTGGGGAATGGGGAGTTGGATGCCAGATGGTATAGCCTGCTACTTTGGAGTGTGTCTTTATAGGCAGGCACAAATTGAGAAAAGGTGCCTCCCATCTGGCTATATGGGACTGCCTCCTAAGGAGGGCTTCCCAAGAGGAAGAGATGGTCCAGGCACTGAGCTTATTCTTAAGGTGGGAACTCTGAACCCCAGAAGCAGTAGGCACTTCCCCAGGACCCTGGTGAGGCTCAGCAACTCTGGAGCTTCTGGAACTCCCTGCATGCTCTGGAGAGGGGAGAGCATCAGCAGGTGGGATGCACCTGGCGAATTTGAGGGACAGTGTAGAAGTGGATCTGCTTGGCTGGGACCAATTCCCATGCCAGGAAGTGGAGACAGGAAGATGAACTCAGAGTGCAGAACCCTGAAGGTTCAGCTAAGCCACCTAAACACCGTTTTAGGTGTTGAAAGATAAACTTTGGTGCATAAAAACTTTCAAGAGTTATTTGAGGAGATAGTGACTCATGAATTGGGCAACTCCAAACAGGAGGTGGTTTGAGAGGGTGGGAGTGAGGGGTTGTTATAGGGTGACTGTGGAAGCAAAGCAAGTAAATTATTTGATTGGCTAATTTTGGAGGAATTGCCTTATTTGGCCTATAGCAGTGAGAAGATCAAGACAATCTAAAGCCCTGCTGGCTGCCTGGGATTGGCTGGGTTTCTTTTAAATTAGCCCCTTACAGGAAATGATATGTAAGAACCAAGGGTGTTAGAGCCACCTCAGTCTAACGGCCTCCTATTTAATTATTTTAACACAGGCAACCACCTTCCTTTTCGCCATTTAGTCACAAACCCCACACTGTTCCTAGTCTTAGCTGGAAGTAATAATAATAATAGCAGCAAACTCTCTTGTAACACTTTCTATGTGCCAGGCTCCGTTCAAAGCACCTTCTGTGTATTAATGCTTTTGGTGCTCATGCTACCTCTTTAAGGAAAGTTCTCTTATTGTCTCCACTTTGCAGATAGGGAAACTGAGGCACAATGAGGCACTTTCTGATCTCTCCTGGTAAGCATGGGACCTGTTATAGTACTTTGCTACTATTTTATATGTACTTGCCTCATATTGCATTAGATTGTGTGCTCTGGCTGCTGTAGACAATACGGGAACTATTCAGTACATATGTACTTTTTCCTGCTCTTCCTGTTCATGCCTTATCTCTCTCCTCTTTAAGTAGAAAACACTGTCTCTACCTCTTTGTGTCACCAAACACCTTGCATAGTACTTGATGTGCATAGTAGAAGGTGTCCAGTCAGTTTTTGGAGATCCCTAAGCAGAGGACTGAGGTGATGAGTGTATTTGGAGAGGCCTGCTGATTGGCAGAACTAAGGAGAGGCTCAGATGGGACCCTTGTTCTGAACTGTACTCATGAAGAAGAGAATCCCCATCAGACCAGGGCTCACCTCTCCATCTTCCAGGCAGACCTCTGTCTGAGTTCTTAGTCCAGCTTTGCACCATATTTTCTGCTTGGAAAAAGCTCCCATGGAGTTCAGGAACTGGAGAAAGATGCTAGTCTCATAGGGGTTGGTGAGACTGCCTGAAACTTTTTGTTCTCTCTCCTAACCTTTGGCTCCCTTAAGTAAGGGCTGCTCTGTCAAAGACATTTAAGCAATGTATAAACACAATTAACCTTGGCCCCAAAGATAAAAAGAAAGCAGGCACAGTGTGGAATTTCACTACTTCAAACCACTAATTAACAGGCCAGCCGGGCTTGTCTGGTCTTTGCATGAGACCATACAGGGCTTCTGACCAGTGCTGCTCTAAAGGAAATGTGACACTGAAATCTTAAGAAGCGTGTGTGCGGTGGGGTGGGTGAAAATAAGGAGTTAAAATTATAATATAGTAATTTTATATGGGGAGTATTCTTAAAGACTTTTTTAAAAAATAAACTATAGAAATAAAAGCTTGAGAAAAATCTTTCTGGATGGTAGGAAGTTGCTGAAGATGGAAACTTCCAAGCTAGAGAAGTTGTCCTCTGCCCCCTGGGGAACCTTACAAAAACTGGGAGAAATATTAGGTTAAAGTACTAAAGGACGATGAAGAGAAGGCTCTGCCCACATCTCAATCCCCCACCACACTTGGAGGTGAGGGCCTCTCCCATGGGAGTTTCCACATGAATCCTTTCCCTCAGAAACAATATTTTAATAGATAACATTCAATTTATCGTTTGTTCCTTCTTTCCTCCCTGCTTACACACTTACATCCCACTTCATTCTAAAAAGGATGGGGGACAGGCATGTCCCTTGGAACAATTGCTCAGAGAAAACCACTGAGGAGGAATTGGTGTCATCAACACCCTGGATCAGATGGCAAATTCCCTTTTACTACATGCCAGACACAGAGCAGGATTCTAAGAAGAAAGGATGAATCTGACAAAATATCTGTCCTGAGGGAACACAGTTGTCCCAGACAGGATAAAGGCAGGAAGAGAGACCCTATACAACTGACAGTAATCTGATGTGGTAAGTAGTGAGTGATATGCATCTTATCAATCAGGGTACTTTGGGTTGCAAGTAACAGAAAGCTCAACTGGCAATGGAGATTTATAGTCCCCTGAGGCCAGACAGCTCCTGGCACAGTCTGCTGCCGTGCTCTGTTTTCGGCCCCACTTCCGAATGCCAGGGGTTTATCCTCAGCCAGGCAGCAGACTGACTACAGCAGCTCTAGGCATCACTGCCTGACAGCCTCCAGGGAAGGAGGACATCGCTGCCTGCTGAGGTGTCTCTGTGCAGCTTCCCAACTGAAGGGAATGTATTTACTAGAACTGGTTTAGACCAGTCAAAGTATACCGAGTTCCACAGGAAAGGAGCGGCTACCTGAACAAAATAAGTGCGTGCCCACAGAGGACAGGAGAGGGACAGGAATGCTAGAGGGGGAACAGAAACAACCCCATGAGCCTGCAGAGGGGGAGCTGAAGTGTGGAATTCATCCTGGCAGGCAGAGGAGAGGAGGACGATCGGATCTGACATTGTTCATGAGGGCCTGTTCTGACTTCTTTCTTTAGGAAGAGAATTCTAAGGATTTCTAAGTAGAAGAGTAACATCAATAAACCATGCTGAGCAGTCAGAGTGAAGGCCCAGATCATAGGCCAAGAGAAGCCTCCATTCCAACCCAGAGGTACTGACGAGGCAAGATGTAAGCAGCAGGGTCTCACTCAGTGAGTAGAGGCATACTGTGCACACACCAGACCCCATAAAGATTTCAGAACGCCACGCCCAAGAATCCACCCTTGGAAGCTTGCAGGGGGAGGTGGTCAGCCTCAGAGAAGCAGCCTTGGCAGAGGCATTGAATCTGGTGACTGCAAGTGGTCGTTAAAAGCATGGGCTCCAAGGCCAAAATGCCTGGGCAAGCAGCCTGTGTTTGCTTTCTGCCACTTGCCTTGCCTCAGTTTCCTCATCTGTAAAATGGGAATGATAATTGATCGTTCGCATCATTGGCGAAAGCTGAGAAGTGGGGCGGCATCATGGTGAGAATGCTAATGAGAGAACAAGTGGCAGGTTTCATGGTGTGTGTTTGGTAGCCAACAATTGCATCTAAATAGAATATAAAGTGTTCACAGCCTCCAACTACCTCGAAATTAGCCATGTATCATCTCTGGCTCAATTGCCAAGAGACTTTGACACGCCTGCCTTTTGCCTACAAAGGTGAGTTCCCTCTCTACAGGTCTAGCCTGTCAATCTACTGGTATTCATTGAGGTTTTCACGAGTTTTGGTGACTGGGGCTATGACACCTACAGTGAATACTTATGACAGAAGAAGAAAGTCCTGCTTACCAAGATTAAGATGAGAAAAACATTTCAGGTTGAAAATTTCCACCTGACCTAAGAAAGTCTTCTGCTTTCCTTCTTCCTACCCACTCAGATTCTGTGTAGGTGTTTACCCACCAATGAATGGGTAAAGAAAATGTGATATATATATCACAATGGAGTGTTATTCAGCCACAAAGAAAAGTGAAATTAATGTGGCTTGCAGGAAAATTGATGGAAAAGGAGATCATCATGTGAAGTGAAATAAGTCAGACTTAAAAAGATAAATGTCACATGTTTTCTCTCATATGCAGAATCTGGACCCCAAAACAATGAGATGAATGAAAAGGGGAATTGTTTGGGTGGGGGGACCAGCGGGAGGGAGGAGGACAAAAGGAGAGGGTGATGAGGGGTGACTATGAAGTGCATTGGAGGCATGTGTGAAAAGAGTATAATGAAACCCATTGAAATTGTAAAAAAATAGTACATTATATGCATGTATGGACATATCACAAAGATACCCCATGTGAACTTGATGCATGCTTTAAAAAAAGACCCCCTGTCTTCCAGCACTATAACACGCTCTGATGCTCACTTAAGAAACTTAAGCCTACATGTAGGTTGTGTGTCCGCAGCCAGATTCAATGACTGTTAACAAGTTACCATATTTATAGTCTATATCCTTCCTGTTCTCTCTCTGAATTATGTGAAAGCAAGTCACAGACATGTTGACACTTTATCCCTAATTGGAATTATGATCCAATTAAGAGTCTGCTAGTATTGTTTTTAAAGCAGGAAAGTATATGTTTGTGTTATTAAGCTTATGAAGTACAATATGTATGTGTGGTGTGTGCACATGTGCTTGTGTGTGGCATGTGAAAGCATGAATACATGTGCACACGTTATGTAAGTATGTGTGTTGCATATACATATTTGTGATATGTATGTCCGTGCATATATGTGTGTGTGTGTGTGTGTTGAGGCGGGGGATGCCAGGGATTATCTTTGAGCAAAAAGAATCCAAGATGTCCTAGAGCAAGCAGAGGCTTCATGTTTTTCCCTCCGATGCATTTGAAGAAATAAGAGTTAAACTCCAGAAACTGTTGAGTGGAGCCAATCTTGGCTAAGGAGCCTGATGGTTTTGTTCCCTTGATAGATTGATTCAGGTGTCCCTCTCCCCCATCATCTTGGCAGCACGCTCTCTGAAAGGGAGCAAGCACAAAAGTCCCTTCTCTTCTTTAAAGGGTCAGCATTATCTTCTATTTTCCTTGCCAGGCCTGCAGCTGACGCACAAAGAAAGGTGTAATTACATTGTGACGTGCTGCTGATCGCAGGGGCCTGGAAATTCTGAACAGCTCACTCTGCTCAGAACACATTTCAATTTGGGGCTGTGAATTTTACATTGAAATGAGCTTTTTCTTTAAAACCCTAGAGAAAACAGCCCGTGCACAGGAGCACTAACAAATGATTTTGCAAATCTAGGCTAAAGTGAACATTCAATTTGAAGAGGTCAAATCAGACTCAAATCCGAAGCCCAGAGCCTAAGTTGGCTCCAGGTGGAGGAGGCCATAGATTTGGTCTTTTGCCAACTGCTGCAGAAAAACTTGGGCCTCTCTCTGGGCTGACTCCTTCCCTCTTCTAGATACACAAATGTTTCTGCCTAAGGTTCTGGGGCTTTAGGGCTGAAAGCTGCTGAAACTGGAGGTCCTTGAATGACAGCCTTGGTCATCTACACAGTTGCTTGGGAGAGAAGAAGGATCCCAGGGCGAAGCCTCTGGAAAGTCCATATGGCACAGACTGTAAAGAGCATCTGGTTGGACCTCTTCGCTTTACAGGGGAGGACACTGAACCTGAGTAAGGTTCAATAGCTTGCCCAAAGTGCACATTTGGCCCTAGTGGCCATCATAATGGTAACATTTATTGAAAGTCACCTATCTGCCAAGCATCATGCAAGGTGCTTTACATTTTTCCATGGAAAGAGCCTGGGCAGTCCTCTGTGATAAAATCACTAGTACCCTTCCCCACTGAATAGATGTGGAAACTGAGGCACATAGGTTCAATTGCCAGGCTGGGATTTGCACCTAGACACACACATTCAAGACACTTCATTGTAACCACCTCTCTGCACTGTTGGGCTGCATATATGCCTGCCACTCTTCTGAGATACCCTAGTCCCAGCCTTTGCTGTCCCTCTTGGGTCATGGATGGCTTCTCCACAGCCTGAGATTGGTACCATCCTACCCCACCAGCCTGCAGATACCATGTCCTTGGCTGAGGAAAGCTCCAGAACCAGGCTGAATCTTAACCTTGGTTAAGATGCATTCTGGCATCTGACCAAGCATTTTTTGACCCTGTCTTGTTCTCTTTGAGGCCTGGCCCAAGGAAACTCAAGTTGAGCTCATCCTGTATTTCCCTTATTTTCTCAGGATTTCATAACCCTCTGTCCTCTCCTTTCACTACCATGTACACCATACTAAAACTCTGAGTGGCAGGATCCACAACCACAGCTTGTACGTAGCCAATGGTGTTTTTTTTTTTTTTTTCATCACTCGTTCAGTCATAGGATGACACATACAGGCCTGGGTTACTGCGACCAGATGCCCAAGATCCTAGCCAGCCAGCCTTGCATCTGCCTCTTAGTCACCTCTCAGGTAACCAAACATGACAGTACCACTGGTTCCTGGGGGTTCCCCTGGATGGAAGGACCTTGGGCCTGAGTGATAGGGTGGAGGTCGCACCTCCCTTGCATAACCCTAAGCACAGTTTCTTTGGAGCAATGGAGATCCATTGACCCAAAATGAGCAATGGGGAACTGCTATAAACCCAGCCCCCCAGGGCCCTTGCCATGGAGCTGGAGGCAGCTTAGAAACTTGGATTAAAATGATACGTTTTCAATTTGGTCTTAAACGAATTCACCAAATCGGCATCTTTGATGTCAAGTGGAAGTGAATTCCACAAATCTCAATTTATTTTATGGGGCAGTGTTATTGATTTTGTTTTTTTATCGTCTGCTTCTCTTTCTTCTTTCCTCCCAGCTGCCAACCCTCTTCCACCTGGATTGAATTATTTGATTTAAGAGCGGCAGTTCCAAAAGAGAAAAGGACATGTCTCCCTTCATTCTACACCTCCCCTAGCCCCTGTGCCCAGTGCATGAATGTTTCTTCAGCTGCAAACTTTAGAAGTGGCAGGAAGGGACAGGTCTTGGTTAGGTCTTCCCTGGTCAGGCTGAGCTGCCAGGGTGCCCACCCACTTCTCAGACCTGCAGTGTCTGGGCACCCACCCACACTTGGCCAGCGTGGTGCCTTGTATAAACTGCTATGGCAAGTGTCTTCATATCTTTCCTCTGCACCCCAGTCTCTTTCCTAGGGAGCTTGCCATCTTGAATGATGTCTCTACCGTCACTCCACAACTGGGGAGAAAACCAGCAGCTGGCCTGGGTCAGTTTCTTTCCCTCAAACTTGAATCCAGTCCACTAGCAAATCTTAGCAGTTCCACCTCATGTTAGGCAGTCATGGCCCCTAAAGATCTCCACACTCTCTTCCCTGGGAACCTGTGAATATGCTACTATACGTGGAGAAGGGACTGAGCCAGTATGACTAAGGTTTAGGATGTGAGACTGGGAATTTCATCTGCCTGGGTAACACTTCTGCCTTCTCATTGTGCAGGCCCCAGCTTTGTGCCATCACCTCCTACACTTTTCCCACGATCATTCCCATCAAGAAGCCTTCTAAGGCAAACTAAGACGCTTGCCCTCCAGGTATCCCCGTTCTCTTTTCCTTTTGGCACGTATCAGAGGCTGAAGCTGGCTCATTATTTATGATTTTGATCTACCTGTTTATGCATTCATTCACTCCCTCATGTGGAGCTCTGCAGGCAGGACTCTGTGCCTCCTCCCCTCCAATTCTAGAATGGTATCTGGCACATTATACATACCAGACAATAAATACCTATTGTCTGACTTGTATTCTGTAATATACCATGGAGCCCTTTATCCTATTTCATTATTTTGTATGTGTGACTTTTTCCTTCCTTCCTTCCCTCCTTCCTTCCTTCCTTCCTCTCTCTCTCTGTCTCTCTCGCCATACTGGGGTTTGAACTCAAGGCCTCACACTTGAAGCACTCTATCACTTGAGCCACACCTTCAGTCATTTTTGCTTTACAGCCCAACCCCATCCCAAATAGCTGGGATGACAGGCTTGACTTGTTTTGTTGAGATGAGGTCTCACTAACTTTTTGTCCAGGCCTGCTTTGAGCCTCTATCCTCCCTATCTCTTCCCTCCTCGCAGGTGGGACTACAGGCATGAGCCATTACTGACCAAGGGGGACTTTCTTCATCAGTGTAGGCTCCTCCATGGATGCCTATGGATGGCTATGCCATTCACCACCTCGACCCCACAAATGGAGCTCTGCAATGACAGGGCACCATGATGGAGACTTACAGTCATAATCATGACCTGCTTCCTCCCACAGTATGCTTTTCTCTTAGATTTCTCTAAGTGCTCTCAACTTCTTCATGTTGTGGGGGTGAACACAGAGACCATTTACCATAGATGATGAAACTGAAGTGAAGACAAGTTAAGTGGTTTGCCCAAGGTCACCCAGGTAATTAATGGCAGGACAACTCCCCTGATCCCTAGCCTTGTGCCTTTTCCTGCAGGCCACAGAGAGCCGTCCCTCGCCCCTCCCCTTAGGGACCAAGGAGCCCAAACCTGACATTATGGGCACAAAGCTTTTAGCAGATGAGCAGAGGGCAGGAAACCATGTGGTTAGGTGAGCTCTGCTTATGTGTGTGTCTAATAGCTTTTCATTTCCTTTCCTTTCATTCACAGTCATTCATTCACTGAGGCAGACACTCATTCACCATGCACTCATTTTGAGCGCCTCCCACATCCTCAACTTTCTGCTTGACATGGAGGATGCTGGAAAGAAGGTAGGTGGGGGCCTGCTGCAGGATCCCATTCTCATATGCCAGAGGCTCCACTAACATACTGGAGACAACGGGGCTGGATTGGAGACAGCATTCCTGGCAGGTAAGGTTCAGTTCCTTAGAGATAAATTGGTGGACTGAACACAGTTATGCACAGCCGCAGACAGTCAACAAACTTGCAAAACAGTCAAATGGAATTGACTCCCTCCATTCCTCTAACCCCTTCCTGTGTGACCAGCTCCTGGCCTACCTGGGATGAACTTCCCTGTCTACAGACCCTCCTCCAAGGTGACCAGACCAAGGGGAGGGCTGCTGATCCAAACCTGGATAATCAGGGTCATTTCTGGGGATTTGAAAGCTATATGTGAGACAGAAACCTCTCTCTTTTTTAGGGGGTGGGCTGTGGTCACTGAAGGGGAGTGAGCATGGGCTTCCCATAGCTACATCCCTGTCACTTAGGCAGCCAATGAACTGATGACACCGATAGGCAGAGCCAAGAAAAAGGAGAGTCACAGTGGTGACCCAGTTCCTGGACCAGAGCATTTCTGTCATTATCGACCCAACAGTGAGTGCATAACTCACATTTTTGGTGAACTTTGAGTTTTCTGTGATAATCAACAAACCCACTGTGTCTACTTGGCCATGAAGACCCTGAGGCCTTCTTGACGGTCTTCATCAGGAAAGGCTTTCTTTGTGCAGGGGTGCAGAGGTGGGGGTAGGGAACCCATTAGCCTAAAACAAAGGAATAGGGGTCTTCCGGTTCTGCTTCATCCAGGAGAAGGGTCTGAGCAGGGGTAGAAGATTGTGTCCCTGATATGTGTACATTCGCCTGGTTACTCAGAAATTTCTACTTGATGAGATGTTTGATTTTCTAACCATCCCTTTCAATTCTACCATCTTCAATCTCTCATCTCCAGTTCTCAATGACAGCATAAAATCCATAGCTTTCTGATCTCTTTAAATTATAAACACTCTCCTAGTTAAAAATCTAACTTCAGTTACAATCTTAGTGGCATCTCTTTGCCTGTCCCAGCATGGGTTGAGAGGGACCCTCACTCCCTTGAGGGTTGTCTGGACCAGTGAGGAGTGGGGAATTTAAAATGGGGGTATTGAGCTGGCCAGACTCTGCAACAACCCTGTCCTCTTTCCTCTTCAGTGACCAGCTCTTCCAAGGAAGGTCACAGGGAGAGGGACAAATGTCCCTTTATCCAACATGTGCTGGGTGGCCTATCCCTGTAGGTTCTACCTGCTTTGCTGTCAGTCCCTCACAGGCTAGCAGTATCTATCTAGGTAGCAGGTATCCAAACATTGCTGTCTCATGACCCTTGTGTGAGGTCTCTGGGGGTTCCTGAGGAGCCTCTCACTGTGTAGTTCTCTGACCTAATGGCTGTCCAGCTCTGAGCTTCATGACTTCTAATCCCTCTAATTCTCTATTCTGGGAAGGGAGTGGCCCACTGCCAGAACCCCTCACAGTAGGAGAGGCAAGATTTACCTGCATACAGTGAAATGATTCTCTCTCTATCTCTCTTCTCTGTCCTCTGCTCCTCTCTCTACTCTATAAAGCTGAATAAATCAAAGGTCCCACCAGACTTGTCCCCAGATACCTTCTTGGTCCATTCTCTGTGGCCCTGTGGTTCTCCACCTTCAATGTTCTGTTTGAATACCCAAGAAATAGAGAGTATTATACCCTTGAGAAGCTTGGAGTTTTATTAGGGAAGAAAAACCAGCACAGAGCAAACAGTCAGAGGTGCAGAGAAGACAGCACCACATCGAGTGGGGCACCACTGCACACGGGCAGAGAGGGATAGACAGAGCTCAGTGTAGACTAAAAGATGGATTCCTCAAATCTAGTTTTGTCATGGCAAGCTGTGCGAGCTGAGCAAGTGACCTCACCACTCTATGCCTCAATGACTCCTCGTGAGTCACTGTCCTCTTGTGGTTTCTTTGTGGCTGAAGTTAAGATTATGAAAGCACCCAGGTCAGAGCCTGGCACATGCAGGCATTCCATTAGTGGGCAGCAGAGGCCAACAGCTGGGTCACCATCCAGCTGTTCTGTACAGAGGGAACTTGTCAAGGCTACCTGTAGGGAGGGAGCTGTCCCAAGAGGGATGGACATAGTACCCCTGGACAGTTGTGGTAATTGCCATGCCCCATCCAAGGAAGCATAGGTGCTGGGTGCATCTTTCCCCATAAAAGGGCCTGTCTGCCTCCATGGTCCAATTGAGAAAAGAACCAGGGGGGTACAAGCAGCCGAAGGATATTCTGGTGGCAGGGGCCTTGGTGGTCATAAGTGGCCATGGCAGCAGCAGGATGTCTGCTCTGGCTCCATTCTCAGACTCCTAGGAGTGGAGGGGCTACTGCCAGGACTCTTGTTGGTAACTGCAGAGGACAGACTGACAGTGCAGCTCAGGTCCTCTCTGCCCTGGCCAAATTCCATACTCAGATCCTGAGCCCAGGGAGCCAAAGGAGACATGGCTAATTTCACGGGAGCCCTTCCCCAGGATGAGCCTGAGTTCCAGAAAGACATCACCTTGCCTAAAGTACAGGGGCAGGCAAAGCAGGGCCAGGCCTAGAATCCAAATCCCCAAAGCAAAGTGAAACCAAAAGCTCCATCAACACCAGGAGGTAAAGCTGTCTTGGAGAACAGTAAAACAGGAGTTGGGGATGGTTCCACAGGCCAGAGTGGCCAATTGTGCAGGCATCCAATGTGTGCTGCTCCACAGAATCCCAGCCCTGCATCTGCGTGTTTACAGAGGCCCTGGGCGCTCCCTGGGAGCGGCTATGTGGAAAGCCAGCCTCAGAGCTCCCGCAGCATCTGCCAGAATACACCCGACATAATAATTTCTTTGACCTCCACCACATGAGTTTCTGAAAAGAACAAAACAGCATCATTCCCTGGCATTTACAGTTTAAACCTTTCCTATTCAAGTTTCTAACAAAAAAAGCCACCAACCCATTCTGGCCGTGATTAAAATTCATAGGCTTGCTGCAGACAACAGATGCAGAAGCAATTTTAGGCCAGTCATATCCCAGGTCTGCAAAATTAATTTGACAGGTTTGCATTAAAGCACTGATCAATATCCACTTTAGAGCGGCAGAGGCTAACTGAGAAAAAATAAGTGACCGGAGTGTTACCAGACGAGAAAAAATGAATCTTTGAGACTTTTTTCCCTCTAAGCTTGCACCTACATCAGAAGTCCTGACCTCAATCCATTGATCGGCTGCAGTTAACATGACAAAAGGCCCAGCAGATAGACCAGCTCAGCCTACCAGGGAACAATCACCCGGATACACTAAATGTTTGACGAGTGACTAGACTGCAGAATTAGTCTTGGCTTTCCGAGGTCGGCCACCAGCCCCGCCTTCTTGAATCCTCCCCGCTCCTGCCAGAGATCCATTTGCAAAGAACCAACTTTTCCTAAACTTCATTCCCCAGATGGATGCCATGGCGATATGGTCCCAGGGAAGGTGGGGCCTGGCTCAGTTCAAAACCAAGAGAAGGCAATTGAGTTCAGACTCTTCTTTGGGCAGCACTTTGTTTATTTATTTATTTTGGCAATTCTGGGGTTTGAACTTAGGGTTTCACACTTGCTAGGCAGGCGCTGTACCACTTGAGCCACACTGTCAACCCTGGACAGCGCTTTAGAATAGAGCACTGAGGATAGGATGAGGAGGGGGCCTCCCTAGGGTTTGAGTTACAGAAGCCAACTCTAAAATATAGCAGTCCCCAAATGGATGGTCACTACTGCGCTTAGAAAAAGATGGGCTCTAGCCAGCTTTCATTTTACTTCATTCTTCACTATGCAAGGAATGTGCTTCAACAAAGAGCATCTCCTGAATGTTCCCTGTTCTGACTGTAGGTGTTGTTGCTCTCCAGCTTTCTCCCACTCCACATTGTGCCAGTAAGTCAGCCAATGCTAAAGGAGCACCACTTAAGGATGGAGGCGTGTGTCGGGCATTGGATACACAGGATGGAGTATCTTCCTGAGATCCACATCAAATCCCTGCCTTTCTTGTGAAGGTTTTCCTAATGGAAGATGAATCTTTCCTTCCCCAGCCCACTTATGTGCTGGCAGCCATTCTATGTGAGTCAGAGCCCCTGGCCCACCCCCTACTTGTCTCTTTCTTTTCTCCAGAGATCCAGCTGGGTCCCACCAACAACTTATTTCTTCAGGGTTCAGCTTTTGCCTTCTAGGATCTGAGATCATCACACGAGGGCACTGTGTGCCAGCCTGTCCCAAGCATGTATTTCAAGGCACAGTACGAAATTCTAGAACATGAGCTCTGAACTCAGATCACCTGAGTTTGAATCCCACATTTACTACTTATTAGTTGAGACACTTTGGGCAAGTTAAATTAACTTCTGCTCTAAGTATTATTGGTGCACAACAAATTTTCCCAAAATTCAGCAGCTTAAAGCTACTGGGTTATGCTCATGAATTCTGAGTTAGGACTTTGGACAGGGTATAGAATAGATGGCTTATGTCTACTCCGTGATCTTTGTGAGCTCACTGGAAAGATTTGAAAGCTGGGGCTACCTCAAAAAACTGAAGCTGGAATTATCTAAAGGCTCTTTCACTCACATGGAGTGACTCAAAACCTAGATTTCACCTATGCCCTCTCCATGTGGGATGCCTCTGTCACAGAATTATAGCCTCAGAGTAGTGGAACTTCTTATATTAAGGTTAGTTCTCCAAGTATGTGACTTCCAGTGAACTAAGGGAAGCTGCCTGGTCATTACTGACCCAGCCTTGAAATTCACACAGCGTTACTAGTGCCACACTCTATTACTGGACTTAGTCATAAACCCACCTAGATTCAAGGGGAGAGGTTACAAAGTCTCACCTGTCAATGAGAAGAACATCAAAGAATTTAGGTTCCATGTTTTTAAAGCAGCACAACTTCTCTCAAACTCAGTAAAATGTAAAATGAATAATAGTGACTGTCTTATAAGATTGTTTTAAGGCTTAAATTAGACAATATATTTAAAGTGCTCAGTGCAGTGCCTGGCACTACTCAGTAAGTGTCAGCTTTTACCATTATGAGTAACAATAGTGAAGTGAGCAGTCACCATGACTTTTCTGCAGTCTTCACACTGTAGGTACATGTGCCCAGACTTGTAGTGGGTGCTGTGAGGGATTTCTGGAGCACATTGCTGCTATCAGATTTGAAGACAAATGCAGATATAGGACAATTTGAGACAGAAGTCAAGTGCTATAAGAAAGGCCCGGTATTGAGGTTCAGGAAAAGAAGAGAGAAGTGTGAGCCAATTGGACAAGAGAAGGTTTTACAGAAAAAGTATAATTTGACTATGATCTTAAAGGAATAGGATAGACAAGAGGAAAGAGGCAGGACTTCTGAGTAACAAAACTAACCTGAGGAAAATTAGAGGCATGGATGAACTAACAAGTTCCTGGGAACAGAAAGACAATTTGTAAGAGTGTTTATCATTTTTAGCCTCTTAATTGTAAAATAGGGATGCAAAAGACTGTCCTAATAGTGGAACATCTACCTTATTATCTAACCACCTATTCATTCATTCATCCATCAGTCCATCTGTTTACCTACCCATCCACTTATCCACCCATTAATATCCATTTATCTACCCACTCACCTGTCCATCTATCCATCCAAACACCCACCCATCTATCTATTCATCCAACTATTCATCCATCTGTCCATCCAATCACCTACCCATCCATCCATGTATCACCCATCCAGTCATCCATCCATTCATCCATCCATCCACCCAATCATCCATCCACTCATCCATCATTTCCTCCACCCATCCATCTACCCATCTATCCATCCATCCATCCATCCATCCATTCATCCAACCATCCATCCATCCAATCACCTACCCATCCATCCAGTCACCTACCCATCCATCCATTCCATCCATCCATCCATCCATCCATCCATGTATCACCCATCCAGTCATCCATCCATTCATCCATCCATCCATTCATCCATCCACACATCCATCCACCCATCTATCCATCCATCCATCCAATTACCCACATATCCATCCATCCATTTCACCCACCTGTTCATTCATCTATCCATCTACCCACCAACCCATCATCCAACAAATTCTGCCAAGCTCAGATCTAGATATGAAGCATTTAAAGGTGAATGACAGTCTCTGTCATCCAATAGTTCTCTTCTTATCTCCTGGGATATATCCTTTTCTCCTCTCTGACTCTGTACTAGGGCAGCTCTGATTGTTTCTAGTTGGGCCAATTAATTGAACAGTTTGTATTTAGTAACTAATTCTGTTCTAGCAAATGAAAGCTGAGAAGGTAAACAGACTCACTGAGGATCATCTAGATACTGGTTACTTTACTTGGTAGTATTATTAGCTCCATTTAATAGATGAGGCAAACTTTTGAGAGAGTAAGAAATCTGACCAAGAACAGATTCCAGAAGGAGGAAGCAGTGGAGCTAGTATTTGAAACCAAGCTACTCTGACTCCAGAGTCCAACTCTTTGTGGTAAATTTTTAGTCCTTGAGGTTCCTTGATGTCACATTCCGGGCATAAACAGACATTTTATGTTTTAAGATAGTGACTAGAGGATCGTGTTCTGCCTATGTAGCTATGATGCTTCTGAGCCACAACCATAAGTAAAATGTCCCGTGTTCAGTTTCAGTTCTCCCGAATGTGAACATCTTACAAACACTGGTTTGTCCAACTCTTTCTTACCAACACTGCCCACCTTGTCTATGGATAGAGACATGGTACTTTGCTGGCAGGGAGATAGTCTCAAAATATTGGGTAGTTTCCGATGAATTTTTCAATAATGAAGTTATATTTTCATGAACCCATTCTCACTATTCATCTCTCTTCACTGAGACCAGCAACTTCTATTTGTGAGATGTATTAGCATGGAGTTGTACTGCAGTGGGGAACTCCAGGCTGTGGACCAATGAAGTTTCTGAGCTCCTGGGAATGAACTTCTCTTCGTTTGCTTCTCTGGTTGTCTTCACCTGTGGCCAAGGGCATGCATAATTTCAGCCTAGAGCTAGTTTTCTAGCTTTTTGCCCTGGCTGGAACCCAAGTCACAGTGGCCCCTGTGTCCAGCATACTCACTGGTGGGCAGACAGTTTCCTCAGTGTTGGGAGTACACCAAATATGTGTCTTAGTTTTTCAATGGACACAGATGACTGCTTTGGTAGATGCACATTGTGACAATCAACATTGAATATTCTGATGGAATCACCAATTCAATTATTGGTTGTATTTCTCTAAGTGCAGTCACACATCCCACTGCCTTTCAGCAGAGGTATTAATCTCATGGGGCTTAAAGAGTCAGTGTCAGTATGGGGTCAGTCACAAGGTCAGATTGGGGAGATGTCTACCTATTAACCTTCCATTCTGGCAACCAAACAGCCCTCCCCAGCATATAAAATGACCCTGGAACCTGCCACTATTAATAATGTCACCAATACAAGGTGACTAAGATTCATCTGAGCTATTTCAATGACAATATCACTATTGCTCAAATCATAAAGTAACCCAATCAGATGTGAGAAGTAGGGACCTGTTAGAATCAGAAGAGGACAGAGAATGAGAAAAAAGTTGGGGGTCAAAAGTGGGATCTTAGAAAAGTCCCTGCATTTATGACAGGCATTCATTTAGGCTCACATCACTCATTCATTCAGCATCATTTATTTGACCCTTAGGATGTTTTATCCCATTTCTAGGAATTGAGCAAGGATAAAAAAAAGTAGATAATATAGCTCCATCTACAAGTCTAGTTGGGCAAGAACACAGTCATAACACATAGGGATATCATGTTAGGTGTCCTATGAGCAGTGTCCACAGTAGGCAATGGAGTGTTCAAAGAAAGGGCAAATTGTTTCAGCAAGAAAAAATCATGGGAGACTCCTTGGAGGATTCTTAAGAAGAGATGATATGTGAAACAACGATCAAAAGTGGTCCACAAGTTTATATTTTACTTCCCTGCCTACAAAAATGGCTACAGCACCTTCTTCAACTTCAACTGGAGTTGACTCTGCCCTTGACATCATAAGTACTGGTGAGAGAGAGAGAGAGAGATGAAGAAGAAGGAGGAAGAGGAGAAGGAGAAGCCCCTCTGCCCTCTAGGTACAGTAGGGTTCTGCATGTGGGGATGGACCCTGAGAGCATGTAGTCTTCAGGCTCAGGCTTGGAAATTTATAGTTCCAAGTCTCTGAAAACATAGTATTTCTGTTCCCAGACCCTTCTAAACCCTGGACTTGGTCATGTGGGTCTCAGACAAACTGATTGGCCATCTTAGAAAGTGAGACAAAAGGTGACCAGTCATTTGTTCCTCCATTTTTCAGATGAGTAAATAAGGCACAATGGGGTCAAGGAGCTTGCCTGACACTATTCACAATAGCCAAGTTATGGAAACAGCCAAGATGCCCCAGCACTGACGAATGGATTAAGAAAATGTGGTATCTATACACAATGGAATTTTATGCAGCCATGAAGAAGAACGAAATGTTATCATTCGCTGGTAAATGGATGGAATTGGAGAACATCATTCTGAGTGAGGTTAGTCTGGCTCAAAAAACCAAAAATCGTATGTTCTCCCTCATATGTGGACATTAGATCAAGGGCAAACACAACAAGGGGATTGGACTATGAGCACATGATAAAAGCGAGAGCACACAAGGGAGGGGTGAGGATAGGTAAGACACCTAAAGAACTAGCTAGCATTTGTTGCCCTTAATGCAGAGAAACTAAAGCAGATACCTTAAAGCAACTGAGGCCAATAGGAGAAGGGGACCAGGTACTAGAGAAAAGGTTAGATCAAAAAGAATTAACCTAGAAGGTAACACCCACGCACAGGAAATCAATGTGAGTCCATGCCCTGTATAGCTATCCTTATCTCAAACAGCAAAAACCCTTGTTCCTTCCTATTATTGCTTATACTCTCTCTACAACAAAATTAGAAATAAGGGCAAAATAGTTTCTGCTGGGTATTGAGTGGGGGGAGAGGGAGGAGGCGGAGTGGGTGGTAAGGGAGGGGGTGGGGGCAGGGGGGAGAAATGAACCAAGCCTTGTATGCACATATGAATAATAAAAGAAAAATGAAAAAAAAAAAGGAGCTTGCCTGAGATGCTGAGATTTGGACATCCCCCTCCTGTAATTCCCATTCTCCTCCTCCGTCTGCTCAGGGTCCTTATTACCCCCCATCAACACCTGCTCTGAGAAGAAGCCCACCTGAGGTTGGCCCGTGGCTGCACGGTGAGAGCCACTGTGCTTCCTTCCCAAGAGGGGTTAGACTCACACTCTTTCCACAAGCCTCCCTCCCCAGCTACCAGCAGGGCAGTGCCTGTGTGTGATTGTTGACAGTGACAGTGTCTGTCTCTCTGGTGGACTAAAAGTTGTATGAGGTTGTCACTGTGCCCCCAGAGCACTCATTTGAATGGGGGGGGGGGTAGTTAGTTGGAGGATGGAGGAGATACAAAGGAGGAGGAGAAAGCCTAGGAAGAGGGGAGTGCCTGGGGTACAGCACTGTGCCTGGCTGATGGCAGGGGTTCAAGGATACTCCAGAAGGCAGGACTAGGGTGACCAAAAGCTAAAACCAGGACATCTGAAGGGTGGCTACCTTAGACAAGAACAACTCCATGCAATTCAATCCCTAAAACATAAATTAAATGCCTCCTTGGGTGACTTTGAGTCACATATTTCTGTCACTATTCAGTTTTCGGAGGCTGTGCTTTATCTTCAACAGGTTTTTGAGAGCAGGGGCTGGTTTCATAAGCTAAACTACTTTTCTCTGGCTCCATTGTAGACCAGGTGCTGGTTCTCCGTGAATCAGCTCCTTTTAATCTTCACCACTGCTTGAGACAGGTAGTACTGTTACTCATTTTTCAAATGAGGAAACTGAGGCTCAGAGGGATTAAGTAGCTCCCCAAGGTGCTGGATCTTGAACAGTTGTGTCAAATGTAAAAGCCTCCCTAAGGCCCTAACATAGCTGGGTGAGGACATGTCACCAAGTTGTGCTTTCTAACAACACACAATTCTCCAGTTACCCTAAATCCTTTCTCCATACTGAAGCAAGTCCTGTGCAAACTTGCCTGGGGATATTCATCTGGAACAGATCACCTGGGTTGGCTACACAGTTTTGGGTTCCCCACAGTGCTGTTCGGCAGGGTCCCCCATGCCAATCTTCAGTTCACCCCATGCCAATTCTCACTGGTTCCCACTTCTCCACTAGCTTCAGCATGCATTCTCCATTCATCAACCCATCACTTCCAGAAGATTCGTTTAGCTGTTCTTTCCCCTTAGATAATGGAGTGAGATAGGGTGACTGGAGGTAAGGACAGGTGTGAGGGTGGAGGAATTCTTGCCAAAACAAGGAGCCAACTTGGCTCCTCAGGCAAACATTGTAGGACGAAAAAAGGAAACAATGTAGGAAAAGAAGATTCCAGCCCATGGAAGTAAGAGCATTACAACTGGGAGGGGACCTCACTCCCCTCCCCTGTGGCGAGTGAGGGATGAGGCAACTGACGTAGTAAGGAGGCCGAACCATCCCCACTTCTGGCAATTGAAGAAAATGTGCAGTTGCAGGGGCCACTTCTGGGCTGGCAGCAAGAGCACTGACCAGAGTCACTGAGAGTGAGTCCTGTTTATTCTTTAAACTGCCCACATTCGTGTCCCAATAGGATTTGGAGGAATATTCACTGTAAAATATGAGTGGCTCTAATGCATTATTCTCACTTTTTCTGTAAATAAAAAATAAATGCCAAATAACCATGTCAGACCCAGTTGTTTGATGGCCTCTCCTGGCACTTAATTTTATTTCATGACATAAAATGAAGGGGAAGGTAGAGGTGGGGAAAGCTGACTTTTGTCAAAGTACAATCTCATTGGTTAACACTTGAGAGGAAAATGACTGAAAAGAACTTAATTCAAAAATTCCTTTAGGCACACAGGAGCTTCTTCCAACCAGTAAGAGTCAGATAGCTATGGAGAAAAGGCATCAATACATAATCGAGCTTAGACTTTTAAATGGGAATCCCAGCCTTCCCAGCTGAAGGTAAATTGCATGTCTCCCACCAGCCTACAAGCAGGGCTTCATGCTTATGTGGAGGAGAAACTCTGCTGGTTGCAAATGTAGCCCAGCCTCTTTTTCTAAGAGATATCTATCCTACTCATATCCTGCATGTCCTGTTTCATATTGTATACACGGAAAAAGGAAAAGTGTCTATCTATAAGCCTTGAGGTGCATCTCTGATCCTGGTTTTACTGGTCTTTTGGTTTAAGGCACAGGTACCCTGCGCACACATCAGCCCTCATAAACAGCTGGAGTGGGGTGGGCTCTGGGGCAGGGAGGGGTGCTTCTCAGATTCTGCTCCCTGCACCCAGGCTTGGGCCTCCCCAGGGTCTGCAGATTCCCAGTCCTTCTCCAGGAGCGATGTCATATTTCAAATCTGATTAGGATTATTTTTTCTGGGGTTATAATACCCAGAATAACCCAGGGGACTTGATTTCACTAGCAGGGGTATGGCTTGGTCAGCATGTGACAAGGGAGTAAGCACTTTCCAGGTGGGATTTGGGTTCCACCTTCTGCTCCCAGGCCAGGGCTCCATCATGCTGCCCAGGGTTACCTTGGGCCAGAAGCCCTCAGGACATCCATCACCTGTCTGTGAGTGTTTTATGAGGCATCTCAGAACCAAACAGCCAGTGAGGGGCTTTATGAAGCTGGCCTTTTCACACCACAAGCGCTGTGTCTTATTGCTTGTCATTTTCTACAAAACCATTGACACCTCATCCCCTTAATAGCAAACTGGCTTCAGGTTTTCTTTCTGTAGTAGGCAGGGCAAAGGAGCCTGTGAGCAAAGGCCACTTCTCTCCCTGCAGAAAGTACTGCACTGCCTGGAATTTGGGGGGAAAGGCAGTCCCATGTCATTTTTCCTGAGTCTCTTTGGGGTGGGTGACCCTTCCCTATGAGTGATAGTCTGTATTCCAGAGTAGGAAGAAGAAGCCAGAGGGGGTGGTGTGGCATTTTTCAGGGGACATCTTGCAGGCTTGTCCAATGGGAGAAGCTAGCATTCTCAGCCTATGGGGCCTGCCAGGAAGGGGACCTTGGAGCCTGGGGCTTGCTTGCTCTGGCTCACCAGCTAGTCAGAATTGAGATGTGTAGCAGATATAAAATATGCATTGGATTTCCAAGATTTAGTGCAAAAAAAGTAAGACATTAATAATTTTTTATGTTGATTACATATTAAAATAATAATAAGTTGGATATTTTGGGTTAAATAACATTCAAGATTTACATAAATTGCACCTATTTTATCTTTTAATATGTGACTGTCAGAAAATTTAAAATTAGACATGCAGCTCAAATTATATTTCTATCAGACACCACAATATCATATGGCCTTTTCATTATTCAGGAGGAACACTTAGCAAGCTAACAACAATATCGTTACCTTGTCATTTCAAAATAGTGTTTACAATGAAATACATATACATACATGCAAAAAGTATATGTAATAGATCATGTAGTTTAAAAAGAAGTGAAACGATTACCTTCTACCATCTAGTAAAAATATCCATCCTATTTGAAGGAACAGTGTTTCGCTTTCTGACCACACCTCTCTCTGGCCCTGATCAGAAAGAAACTATTGCCATGTGAATTTGCACTGATCTTATCAAACTATTATTTTCATTTTGATTCATTATTTTTTTAGAAAGTGCTGTAATCATCTAATAAACACTTCTATATGACCACCCAGGCACTGATCATTGGTAACAAGTCATATTATTTCCTTCCCCCTAAATAAAATAGAAAAGACATTACAGATTAAGCTGGAGCTGGGTTTCGTTTTTCCCCCCCGCTGTGGACAAGCTCACTTCTCTCCCAGGTGTCGGGCTGTATTTCTGCAGTGAGGCTTTAGTGTAACCTCAAGTGACAACAGTAAGACCAGCCACTCAACTGGCACTGGGTGCAGTGCACTCTGCAGAGATTCTCACAGGTCATTCTCACATTCAAGGAAGAAATTACAGATCATAAAAGCATAACCTAATTGTTGCATGGAGTCTTTGCCATGAAAATGCCATGAGAAATCAGTCCCGATGGAAGCCAGAGAGGCTGAGTGAGAGAATCCAAGGTCACTAGCCTAGACTGGCACATGGATCTTCCCTCCAGTACTGAATTCAGGACAGGTTTTGCTGTCACCTGGAGGATCATCTGAGTCATGACCTTTTTCACACTAGACCACCCAGGATGGGCAGTAGAGCCCGGCTGGCTTCCTAGGAGCTGGAAATAAAGCAGAAAGTGAGGCTCTATCCATTTGGTGAGAAACATTTCTTAAATACCAAGATCCACTTCTCCTGACTGGAATTCCCTACTGCTTCGGATCACTCAACGATTCTTGCCTGTCAAAGGGCCTTCTGGTCCTTTCTCAGAAGACAGGTGTGTGTGCTCACAGTCCAAGCTGTAGCTGGAGGTAAAGGAGACAAAGGCCCCAAAATAGAAGGTGAATATAATCAAAGTAATTATATGGAAATGTCATGATGAAACCCCTTAATACAATTTGCTACACACAGTGAAAAATTAGAACTTAAAAAAGAATTTTATCTTTATTCTTCTTTGTAATTCTTGCCATTTGATGACATTCCTTTTGTGTTTCTGATCTAACTTGGAATGATACAAATTTTTTTCTGCCTACCAGGAATTTTGTTGAGTTCTGGTAAGTAATAATGGGCACACTGTGATGATCCTTACCAGTAGCTGTGATGCAAGGAGACCTTATAAAGAAACATGTGGCAGTACAAAGAAACAGGATACTACATTTTTTTCCGGGGGCAGAAAACTGACAGACTTGGTCCATGAGTGGGTTAAACTAGGTGAGAGCTCAAGATGAGGGCCATTTGGCTAAGTAATCAGGCTGGTGACTAATTCTTCCCTGCTAAGTCTGAGGCCCTAGGTCTGAAAATTGCAAGATCTGTCTCTTCACTAAGTCCATAGGCTCCTGGAAATAGTACTTATGCCTCTTTTATAGTTAACTGTATCTAATTCAGCATTCTGTAAGCAGAAGGTGTTTGAAATTTTTTTGTGAAATAAATAACAATGACAACAATACAATTAAGATATACTGCCCTTGTTACAAAAAACCTCTCCATCCCAAAGCAGCACAGGTGGGTTGCAGTATATATCTTCTCTGTTCTAGACAGAGTGATGCACTATAATGACAAAAGGACCAAAAACAGCAAGCTAGGGGCTGCTTGCTCAGGAGGAGCAGGCAGCATGTAAGGGGGAAGGTACAGCAGAAAAAGCCCACGTGATCTGCAAAACCTCAGAACAATCAATGGCACAAATGCCTCTTCTTATAAACACACAGCGTGAGGCAGATGTTTACCCAGGACAATCCAGAGAGAAAAAGCCAGCCAAAGCCAGAGAGATTCACATTCCACAAACTAGGGATTTCCTGGGGGAAGGAGCGGTAGGTAATGGATTCTGAAAATTTCTCCTCCTGATAACTACATCACAGACCAAGTCCAAAGAGACTCTGTCTTCCTATTGAAGCTTATTTAAATACTGCAGCCTGTTTTAGGCAACATCACTGTTGTATTGGCTGGCTTAGGCTGCTCTCTCAAGCCTTTATGAAACACTCAGGAAAGAAATAGCTAGCCTGTGTCTGTGTGGGAGCAAGGGGCACATCTCACAGGAATTTCTCTCCCCCAAATGCATCAGGAGTCAGTCTTTCCCAGTTCTGATTAGTGGCCTTCAACCAAGTCAAGTCTGCAGAGAAAACGAGCTGTGCTTTAAGACAGCAGAAATGTCATTTGTATGGTATGACTGATGCTCTCTGAGCCTCCATCCTTACTCATTGGCTCCAAGACAGCTACCTCAGTAGAAGTGGCTGGCATTGTGATCACCTTGGTAATGATGGTCAGACTTGGTCCTTCTTCATTGCTATCTTCTATCCCAGGATTCTTTTCAGGCATAGCAAAGGGCTTAGGAATGGGATCAAGGGTTTCAAATGCTGGTCCACACTTGGTCACAATATTCTATGGGACTTGGGATAAATTAGCACTCCTTCCTGAGTCTGTTTCTCCATAGTTATTAGAGACAATGTTAGATTAAATAGTCCTTGACACCCTGGCAGTTCCAAAACAGAGATTCTATGTTCTTTCCCTGGGCGTGGGCATGGGTGTGTGTCTGGCTGGCTGTCCATTCTTGCTCACAGTCTGACTAGTGTTTGTTTTTTGGGGAGTTTCAGGTTTTTGGATTTTTTTTTTTCAAAAGGCAGGTAAAGATTTTGCATATGAGACCTTAAAAACAAGCAAAATATACAGACTTGTTTTCTTCGGCTTGATGGACTTAGCTGTTCATGAAATAAACGTGAATATTTGAAACCCACAATTCCATCTAGCTTAGACTGCAAGGTGGAAGCTGCTGATCAGAAGTGCAGTATTTCTTTCCAGTCAGCTGGGGTTGGTTTTGAGCCCAACCATGTTGTCAAACAGTCATTCTCCATCTCACTGCAGGCCTGCATGTCTCACAGTACGTTGTCAGCCAGTGTTTATAGAACAGCTATTTTGCACCAAGCACTGGCTCAGCCTGGAAATATACAGCCTGATCTTAGGCTCCATTGTGTCAGAAGACCTCATGAGGAGAGAAGACCCTTAACCCAGGGAATCACCACAATACAAGGTTACACAGGGTAATGAAACACCAGGCTGGTGACTTTAAAAAATTTCTGTAAAGAGCCACAATTCTTTATCCCCTACATCTGAAAGAGGAGAGATGGCAGGAGAAAAGGGCTCCAAGGTCAAGGAGAAGCAGTTGGCCTTTCCTTGGAGTCTGAACAAACTTCCTTCTCGGGTCCATGCCAACTCTTTACTTTCACTTCAGATACTCTGCCCCAAAGGTAGTAAAGGTCTCTGGATATTTCTGGTATTTTCTTACTGGTCTTTGGCTAAGTGTGTCCCGAGGTTGGAGTGGAGGAACTGGAAACAGCAAGAGAGGTAGCTTCTGGGTGCATGGGAAGCATCTGGGCAGGACTGGGCGGGGACCTAGGAGGTTACCCCTGGGCGGGACTGGGTGGTCTGCAAGGCAGAGCCAGATTTATTCACTGTCCGGCTTGGTCCCAGCTGGTCCTTTGCTCAGCCTTGGTAAATCCTCTGGTTCTGGAGTCATTTTTATTAGCAATTGCCTCCCCCCCACCCTGCCCACTGCCACCTTTGAAAATGTGGCTGGATGAAAATGAAATTTTAGATGTGTGTGTCTCAGCATTGATTTTTCTATTTGTAATAACACACCCCGGCATATCTCCTTTGATATCAAGAGGATAAAATGTCCCTAACACGGAGCTCTCCATTCTGGGTAATGGATAAAGCCTGTTTATGAGATGTCATTTATTCCACAATAGACAGTAAATAAAAGCCATTTCAAGCTTGGGTTAAATCAAAGCTTGCTCAGGATTTCAGCAGATTTGCAAATCACTTCGGGGACCTTCATCAGTTGCACTTGCTCTTTCTCCTTGCTATTGACTCACCCGCCTCTGCCCAGCCTCCTCCCCTCCCTGACTGCCCCAGACCCTGGCTGATTTGGAAAGACAACCAGCCTGGCAAAGGACCTTGTGTGACACAAAAAGTTCCTTCCTTCCATTTGTGGAATAAAGGCTTTGAAAGGCAGCAAGAAAATAGGTTATAACAACGAAAGCACAAATGGAAAAAGGAAGAAAAAAGTTTGCAAGAAAATGAGATGCAAACTTGAATGGGGAAAGTCTCTGAGAGGTGTTGATGACCCCTTTTGATCATGTGCAGACTGTGTTTTTTTCCTCTGCCAGGGAGGAGAGACGGGGGTGATGGGCACCTGAGCATCCCTGTTCTGCAAACACAGCCCCTTGCCCTGTGAATCTGCCTTAGGGAAGAGGAATATATTACCCTGCCCTGGAGACCATGTGACCTACTCTGGCCAGTGAAATGCCAGCAGAAGGGGCATGGAAGAAGACAACAGCTGTCCTTCTGTGGACATCTAACATAAGCCAGCAAGTCATCCTAATTATCAGAAGACACCCAGATCATCAGAACTGGGCTGAAGTGACAAAACAAGGAAATCTGGAGAAATGTTGTGTGTGTTAAACACCCTTAGGAGGTTTATAGCCTTGACGAAGAGAGTGCTCTCTGTCCAGTGCCAAATAAATAGCAAAACTGCAGGAACTCAGAAGAGGAAGTGAGGTTGAGCCAGGTGTCTTGGGGAAAGCCTTAGAGAAAGTGGGGATTGCTCCCACCTGGCCAGTGGCTGGGGATTAACTCACACATTCAGTGTGACACTTATCCAAAGTCTCAGAAACTTCACCCAGCTGTGGAAGTCCAGGCCTACTGGGAACCTCGGCTCTCATGTCAGGCCTGGGAGAACTTCCATGTAGACAACTTGCTAAGGCTGGTTTGATGACATCAGTGATGAAGATATTTGGGAGAGATGTGCCCTTTTGTACCTCTCTGAAATCCAATTGGATAAGCCTGGATAAGCACTGGCTGTGGCTAGCAAGGTTCTCAGCAGCTCAGGCCACAGCTGTCCTATTCCTATCCCCTCCCCGGAATAGCACAGCTATCCTGGCATTATCCACCTCATTGAATCTTCTCAACAGCCTTTCAGGGGAGGAGCTGCTGTTCCCTTTTCACAAGCTAAGCACTGAGGCTTTGGGAGGTTGCATATCTTGTCCAAGATAGTCAGAAAGTGGAAATGGCAAATCAGGACAGGGACAATGTTCTGTCTGAATCCAGGGCTTTGCAGTCACCATTCTCTGCTGCCTGCAGCAGTGCAGGTCCTTGCCACATTGTCTCTCCTCCTCACCCCCACCACCCCAGCAGACCTAGGCAGAGCCAGGGAAGGGTCTGCCTTGGGAGTCACCAGGCAGAGTCTGTATTTCTACCATGGGGCTGGTTCCCAGAGGAGCTGCAAAGGGAGGTAGTAGTGAGAGATCCTACAAAATGATGAAGGAAAAAAAAGGCTAGGGTGGGAGGCAGAGGAAAGACAGAAGGAGATGAAGAAGGGGAGGGCTGAGGTCGCCCCTTTGGTGCCCTGGCACCACAAACTCTCACTTGTGCCTCTCATTTCTCCCAAGTGGCGCCTGGGTGCGCTCTGTTACAGTTAGCGTCGTGTCAGTGGTTTCATTAGGACCCAGGATTTGATTTATAACCCTCCCTGCAAAAATGTGCTCCTGGCTGAAAACTGGCCTCTGAGGTCTTGAACCAAGAGAGCCATTTCTGCAGAAAACGTGCAAGGCCGGGTCCGGGGGGGCGGGGGCGCTCTCCATCTTGAGTCCAGCTTTTCAGCCTGAAATAAAAGGTGTGTTGGGGAGAGAGACTGGTTTAGAATCTTAAAGCACCAGCCTAGATTCTAGAAGGTCAGGCTCTTCATCAGATGCATGCAGAGACTTTTGTGAAAGTCTGCAAAACCCATTCACGGAAACAGTGCTTTGGAGTAACTCAGTCTTACAAATATCATTATGAATAATAATTAATAATGATGATGAAGATAATGATTGTGATGCTAAGAGTCCCCTGTGGGATGATGCTTCAACCTTATCTTTCAACTTCCAGGTGTGTGGTCCCTCTGACACAGAAGCCTTGAGATACTTGGAAAGAAATTATTGTCCCCATCTTGTAAATGACAAAACTGAGACCCAAGTGCTGGGCTTCGAGGTGCCAGCCTCAGTTCTGTGGCCCTAGCTCACCATTTGAACAACAAAGCAAAGTTGGTCTGCATGCAACTGCTTATTTTTCCCCCTCACTTTTATTTTAGAAAAATACGCATCATTTGAAACAGGTTCCATTTTAAGCCACAAGAGGCTTGAGAAAAATTAACGTGAAAATAAAAATGCTATTTAATATAGGAATCATTATTACTATTATTATTGCAAAGAGCCTATTTGAAACTGCCTAAAAACTAATATTTTTAGAGCATTAGAAGGTATATAAATTTTTCTCTCCCAAGTGGTCGAGTGATCATAATCATAACCATTATCACCACCATCATCCCATCCATTAATCTGTTGCTTGGTACATAATTTCCCAAGAATTAGCATATTTGCTCCTCAAATATCCCCATTTAACAGATGAGGAGATGGAGGCCCAAGAGCATAGAACAAATTGGGGGGGCTTGGCACTCAGTCACGTGATCAGCAAGCTTGCCACCACATCACTCTGCCTCCCAAGGCAAGTGTTGGCTGGGTGACTGCTTTAGAGGCCCACATTGCACTGGGTCAGATATTAGGAAAAATTCAACGTCCAGGAGAAAGCTAATGCAGCAAAGCCAGTCGCTGTTGGCCAGATGTTACAGAGACAGGCTCTTCGATGATGTCTCACCAGCACATTCTCTGCACATGGGGTCCTCAGTCCTATCTCTGTCCCTAGTCCCGGCCCTCCTGCTGGAACCCTGTCCATAAAGTCCTGCCCCAGGGGTTGGGAGGCGGGTGGAGCTCCATTCCTCCCACTGAGCAAGACTTGGGCTGTCACTGTGCTGTTATTTATGAGTCCCCCTTGCCCAATGAGTGGCCTCGAAGGGGCCCAGCCTGGGCCTGCTGTCTGGCCATACTTGTCACACGTCATTAGATGTTTGGTTGCCACTGACCCCTCTGCCATCTGGCTGAGTGGCCTCGGGGTAAGGGGAGGCAGGCAGCAGCATCTTCTGCAGCCCCAAGTCTGCAGTGTTGGGGAAATAGAAGGGTTTCAGAGCTGTTGTGCTAAGCCACGGAGGGCAAAGCAGAACCAAAAGCTAATGTCTTAGAGAGAGAGGCCTAGCTTGGGGTTTCTCATCCTCAGTACTCTTGCTGTTTGGGGCCAGATGGTCCTTTGTCTTGTGCTGTCCTGTGCATGGTAGGATGTTTACCATCCCAGCTTCCTGTGCCACCCTTGTCCCAGATATGGCAACCAAACATTATTCCAGACATTGCTGAATTGTTCTCTGGGGAGAGGAACAAAAATCACCCCTTTGTGAACCACTGGCTAGCTCTAATTGTGAGAAAAATTGGGCAGTGGGTACCATAAGCTATGACCATGACTGACCTACACTTCCCTAACACTAGCCATTTACTGAGCAGCATAAATAGATGGCAGGCATGTTACGAACCCGCTTATGTGTTGCTCAACCATTGCAACCATTTATTGAATGGTTGAAACTCCCGGCCCCAGTTTGCAGGTGAGGAGACTGCAGTCTAAAGGAGAGAGATGGTTTGCTCCAGGGTGCTCAGCTGGCAAGTGACAGAGCTGGGTATGAAATTCAATTTTCCTGAACTCTGGTGTTGGGTCTTGCTGTGGTTTTGTGCTCTGGCTCCCAAGATAAGGACTTGGTCAGCCATGCTTGTTGGCTCCTGAATATTTTCTGATTGCATACTTGACCTGGGTCAAGAGATGTTTATATGTTTTCCATTGTTTGCAGAGCTCCACACCTGCTGGCCTCTATCTCAGCAGCCTGTTTGCACCATAGCAACCCCTTCACCAGGCAGTATCTGACGCCCTGGCCCCAGGGTGGTGGGTGGAACTCCAGTGCCTCTGCTAGTGATGCTTACATTATAAAAAGATCCCTAGGTGCCACTCTGTGACATTTCAGTCACTTTATCAGGTTGGTATAGAACTTTGTGAGTGCAGTATTTCTTAGCCGACATCAGCTAGGAGATTTAGTCTCTGTAAAAGTTAAATATTTAAATTTTAAAAAATAGAGCCAGGCATGGTAACTCATGCCTGTAATCCCAGCACTTGGGAGGCTGACGCAGGAGGATTGAAAGTTTGAAGCCAGCCTGGGCTACACAGCAAGTTCTTAAGCCAGCTTTGGCTGCATAGCAAAACCCTGCCTCAAAAAAACATTTTTAAAAAACCATGAGATGTTGTCCAATGTTTATTATTGCTGTTTTAACAATTGCACATAGGTTTTAATTATAAGTCATCCCAGGCCCTCTGTGGAAAAAAAAATGGCAATTTTCTGCACATCTTTTGTGCTTGTTTGTAAAACAAGCTGGTTCCTGGAGTGTCTACTTTACAATGCATTTTGCAGATTAAGGAGTAAGTATTAGGTTATATATACATAAACCAAATAAAACAGCCCAACCACACACAGAAATCGTGTGACCCTGAGTCTTCCTGAACCCTGTGGCCACATGCTGTCTAGCAGGTGGGCCTGCTCCATCTGCAAGTTGTGGCTAAAGGCCTGGATTATGATCCCACCCAGATGGGTTGAGTGTCTTCCTTTCAACACGAGGGGCTTATCTGAGTTTCTGGGTATACCAGTCACTCTTGCTTCTCTCATTTTGTTAAATGTGTTACTTTCTTTGCCAAATAATTAACTTGTAGCTCTTTCTAATTTCTGCTCATCCTCCCTTCAGGACATACAAACCTCAATCAACACCCCTGTACTAGAGCAACACACAGGATAGAAAGGTCATCAGACACACAGGTTGAGCCAAGGAAGGGCAGATGTACTAACAGGTACTAGAACCTGGGAAATGGAGGCCATTTTGACTTTTTCCAAGCCAGATGATTTCCAAGTTTTGTTGTTGTAAATTCAGATTTGAGGTGGAAATGACTCACACCCATGTTCAGAAGGAAAGCTGAATGCATCTTCAAAGGCTGAACGGAAAGGAGTGTTCAGTGCTCCCTGGCTCCTGTGGGCTGGGGGATCTGGACAGCCCTCAGGATGGGGATGGCATTTACCCAGATGGTGGGAACAGAGGTGCATTTCAGGGCAGGGCAGAAGCCTTTTCGGATGGTGTTGGGTTGTTAGATTTGATTGCTGTCTAGCTGGAAGTTCAAAATCTGCTGCACGGGCCCTGAAAACCAGTGTGAATTCCACCTGTCAAGAGTGGCAAAGGCAAAGCTTTTGAGGTCCAGAAAGTTCCTTCTGCCCCTCACCAACTCCCACGCCTTGCCCTGTAACTCCAGCCTGAGGGGCTGGTGGGCCATCAAATCAGCATTTGGTCAGTAAGTGCAGCCTGTGGTTAGTAGTGGTACTGTTTTAGAACACGGGTTCCAGCAGCCCCGTCATCCAGGCTGTACACAACTCATGCATGTCCAATGTCGTCTGCTCCTCGACTTATGTCCATGTGTTCACAGCCTCCTGAGACAGGATGGGATATAGAGAGTGTGGTGGTGGTGTAGAGGTGACAGGATGAGGGGAAGTAACCAAAGCTCAGAAAAGTGACACCACCTACCTGCCCAAGACCATCAAGTGAGTCACCTGTGGGTCTTGGGTCCTGTGCAATTGTCTGTTACCTGAATGCTGGGCTCTGCTGGAAAGCAGCATGTAGGGGACTTCAGGCCCTGGAAGCTCTGCCACCGCCCACAGCCTTCAGCCAGCTTCCCTGCAAGACAGACACCTGTGGGCACCTACAACACCTGGGGTCTGTGGTATACACACAAGAGGGTCACTCAGGGCTGAAACCCATCAGCAGAGTCCACCCCATAAAAGACACAGGGCTGCCAATTTCCATTTTCACTGTAGTGGCTGGTGCTTAGTAATCCAGAAGCTTTATTTAAGGGCTGACCTCCGACCAGGCCTGTCACTCCAGTGGCAGGTGCCTGATAGCCACTAGAAATCAATAGCCGGCATGAAGGTCACTTCCTAGAAAAACTGGGGCTATCAACGTGTCAGTTCCAATGAAAGATTATAACCAACCAGCAGAGAAGTTTATCTGAGGCTGGAGCTCATCTGAGCAGGGCTTGGTGTAGGCTGTTCACAAGCACCTGTGAGAACCTATGTCAGTGCACATGTCAGTACCTACATACACATTTATGCATGCATGCATTTGTGAGATATAGCATGCATGTGCACAAGAGTGCTTTTGTGCAGTTATGAACGGGCACGTGGGTGGATGTAAGTGTGCACTTGTGCATCCATAGGCATGCAAGTATATTCAGCTGCTGATGACAATGTGGTGTGAAGAGAACTGTGCATCTGTGTTTTTGTGTATATATGCATGTCCATGTGTGTTTACATAGATGCATCAGTGCACGTGGATATGTCAAGCTCCTGTGTTCAAGTGAGGGCATGCAAATGCATGGATGTTTGTGTGTATACCAAATGTTTGGTTAAATGGGAGTAAGTGTGCATTTGCGTGTGCACAGGTACGCAATTGAATGCAGATGACAATGTGTTGTAAGAGAACTGTTTTGTGTGTAGGCTCATGTCCATGTGTATACATGTCAGTGCACATGTGTGCCTGTGTGTGCGCACATGCATGACTGTGGGTGCAAATGCCCACATGTTGGGTATACAGGAATGAAGGTGCTTTTGATGGCTGACACACCTCTTACATGGCCTGTAGGGCTGAAATCATCCAGCCCAAGACTCTGCTCCCAGCCTCACCTTCCCCCTCATGTCCCATTCATACTGCATAGCACAGCTGCAGCCACACAGGCTGTTCCCTCCAAGTGGCTATTCTTCCTGCCCTTCCTGTTCTGGCTCTTCTCCACCATTTGGCTCTCAAGTTAAATGCCAGTCCCTTAGCAATACATCCCTGGTCATTCTGGAGGGGTCCCTCCATGGCACATGGATGAATTTCAGTTTCCATCTAGCTCCTTGTTTGCTGGCTCTAACCCTGGGTGCTGAGCCCTCACTGAGGTTTCCTAGTGTCTAGCAAGTGTCCAACACATACCAGGTGTCCATCCTTGATCTCTTCAGAGAAGGAGAATTCCACCTGCTGAGGACTTCCTCACTAGCCCTGTGACCTCCATCTCCTTGGGCCTCAGTTTCCCCATCTGTAAAATGGTAATGTCTGCTCTGTCTACTCCATAAGATTAAGTGAAATAAACATGGTAGAAACCTTTAGGAACCATGAGCTGCAGGGTACAGGTAACGTTTTTGATACCCATTTAAAGGCTATTATAACTTAGGAAGAAATATGCAGAAAAGGACAGCAAAGGTAAGCCAAGGAATCCCAAACTGAGGTCCTTGATTGGGTTTCTCCACATCATGAATTCTATTTAGCTACACATTTCAATCCAGATGCCGCTCTAAGCCTTCATCGGCCAGGGTCTTCATTTTCTTCCTGGATACCTGTTTTCTGAAAGGTGTCCTAGTTTCTTCCTTTCATGAATGAATCCATTTTGGGAGGGTAAAGAATGTATTTCCCCTAAAAGAAAAAGAAAAACAACATGAAGAATGAGTCAATGCTACCCAAAGAAGATGGTTTGTTCCACAGTTGCCATGGGAACCTGGGGCTGGTTACCAGAGCTGCTTGAGCTCTGTGATTGTTAAGCTGCACTGGACTATGGTTTGGAAGATGGATTTTTGTCTCCACCCCACTACTGCTGAGCTGTAGGGCCATATGACATCATCCTCACTCCTTAGCCTCAGTTTCCTCATTTGTGAGAAGTCTTCGCATATGTAAGCTTTTAAGTTATATCTCTTCTCTGGGTCCCAGTTTTTCCATCTGTTAAGTGAGAGATGTCTCTTGTGAATAGTTGAAGAGGAAGGATAGGCAATGAGAACTTGGGTTAGATGTAAGTTTCAAGTCTTTGCACTCTCAGAACAGTATCTCCTCATTCTTAAGCTTTATGATCTGAATTCTAATAGGTGCAAATTCTAATCTTTTGTTCATTTATACAACACGTTGCCATGAGCAACTACTTACCACAGTACCAGGCACAATGGATGGCGCTAAGGATCTAGAGGTGACAACATGCAGTCTCTACTTGAGGTCTCACATGGAACAGTCAGGAGAGCTGATTTCAGAGCTGGAGGTAGACTCTACTCAAGATCAAGGCCAAGTGAGACAGTACCTCCCAGTCTCTCCTTCAGGGTCCTTCCTAAGTGTAGGGTGAGGAGGAGATCCACCCATCTGCCCCCAATACCATCTGCACAGTATCTGAAATTCTGGTGGAGGTCCCAGTCTCGGAAGTGAGCCCAGTGCCAGCCCTGGAGGCTCCCCAGGGTGCATTTGAGAGGACCCTGAAGTTGAGGGATGGGGAAAGACCTGTCCCAGATCACAGCCCAGGGCTCTTAGGCAATGAGCCATAGCTGCTCTCTGTGTTCCCCACTGGATTTCAAAGCTAGATTCCAGGCGAATTCCCTGTCCCAGTTCCACTGGGTAGGAAGCCAGTGCTCCTGATTCTCCTAATGATCTGAACTCACTCTTCCTTTTCTTTTTTTCTTTTTGTGTGGAACTGGAGTTTGAACTCAGAGCCTTAGGCTTGCTAGGCAGGTGCTCTACCTCTTCAGTCACACCTAAGCCCTTTTTTGCTTTAGCTATTTTCTAAGAGCTTGGGTTTTTTTGCCCAGGGCCAGCCTTAGATAGTGATTCTCCTATCTGAGGCCTCCCACATGGCTGGAACCACAGGGGTGTGCCACCATACCTGCCTTACTGCTCTGGTTAGCCTCAAACCACGATCCTCCCTGTCTCCACTTTCTGAGTAGCTGAGATTACAGGCATGAACCACCACACGTGGCTTGAGATCACTCTTTAACCATCAATAGGAGGTGGCAGAAGTGAGTTTTGTTTCAATTCATCATCCTCTCCACCCTCAGGACCTGAGGGCCTACCTTCCTCACTTGATTACCCCCCTCCCCAAATTATTCTTCCCATTAACCCAATGAACCCAGTCACCCCCTCATTAAGTCAAATCTCCTTCTCTAGTTTCCTGGGTCCTGGGAAGCTATTAGGGAAGAAATCTTGCTGATCAATTCCCAGGAAGTTGTGAATGACTAACAACCACTTTTCCAATTGTACTTGTGTTATCAAAGAGTGCCTCGAGGCAAAAACACCCATAAACATCCATAATCCTTTTCATTTGCTTGACAGTTACACTTCAGAAGTTTTGCTCAAATCTGAGGTTAGTCACTTAGGAGTTTTAGTCTTATTCAAGTTATTTAACCTTCCTGAGCCTGTTACCTCACTGGGAAAATAAGGATTATCATTAGACCCTAAAATATCAGGTGAAAATTAACAGGGCCCAAGCATAGCCTTGGACTCATTATAGATGCTTAATAGATGTTGGTTGCTCTGAAAGATGGAACTTGCCAGCCAGCTATGGTGACTTCAGGACTTGCTCAAGAGCATTGCCTCGGGGAGAATCAGGTCAGAACCAGGAGCTCAGCACTTTCTGGTAGAACTGCAAAGCCCTGTGCTTGCAGGACATCAGCATTGGCCTCATCCAGGGCACATGCCCGTGGTAGGCAGTCAAACACTGGGAACACAGTCAGTGAGAAGAGGCTGGGAGGCAGGGTGCTTGGGGACTGGTGGCCACAAGAATTGCATTATAGGAAATCACTTCTCTGGGGATTTCAGTAAGTAGCAGTCCCCATCACTATGGCCAGGCTGGGAAGATCAGGGTGGCCAGACGGTGTCTTGGATGTGGGTCAGGGGTGTTTCATGTGCTGGATTAGTGTGGACGGGTCTCATGTCATCCACCCCCCACTCCGAGGGGCTACGAGGGCCAAGCTTTATGGAGCATGAGATGGACCATCCATCACCCACTGGCTCAGGTCACTCCCTCTGCTCTTGCCTGAGAGACAGCAAGAGATTGTACCTAGGCCAAGATCCAAACCTGCAGGGGGAGGGATAAGCAGGGAAGGGTGACTCATTTTGAGAAGACCAGCTCCTTCTAAGCCAAGGAGGGGGCTCCAATACCCCCTGAAATCAGAGTATTTCTTCTCTCTGTCATGTCTGAAGGGGGCTGACCTTTGAAAGCGGAACTTCTGAAAATCCTTTTGTAAAGCAAAGACTTCTTTCATGGAATCAAAGTTTGCCTTTGTTTTTATTCACTGTCTTTCCTAAAGATGGGAACCATTGTTTCTCTTATAGAAACCTGGGCTGAGGACTCATAGCAAAGAAAAAGAATTTTATTTCATTAGAAAACTAAAACCTGTCAATTGCAAAGGATATGGAAAATATATGGAAAAAAAGAAAAGTTTAAATCATGCGTAGTGTCACTGTCTCCAAACTCTGCTAACATTTTATGTATTTCTTTCTGTAAATTTTTCCATATACCTGTGTATAGGTGTAATCTTAGTTTGCTTCCTGACTTTTTTCATGTGCGTAAAGATTTCCCTTATTATTATAATCTGTTTATACCTTTCCTTTACCTACTCTTTTTTCCCCTCCAACACTTTACTATGAAATTTTCAAACACACAGCAAAAGTAAAAGAATTATGCAGACAACACATATCCACTATCTAGACTCAGTCAGATATTTGTCCTTTGTTTAATGTAGAGGTCTAAAAGTAGATAAAATAGAGTCCCTGTCCTCAGTATCAGTGTCTAGTGGAGAGACAGACAGACAAACAGCCGCTGGTACTCACTGTCACAAAGGAACTGTACACAAGGCAGTGGTGGGGTGGGGGGTGGGGCATCTATGAGAAGTACCATCTAAGGCTGATAGGTGTTCAAGATCACACATTGACATCTTTTTGCTGGCAGGTAAATTTTCTCTTTCTCCTTTTATTGAAATGACACTGTGAAGAAAATCTTCATCATCTGTGATTTTTGTTTGGAATTGCTTCTTTGAGTCCCAAAAGCATGTCAAAAGGAATGAAGTTTTTAAAAGCCACAATATATGCTTTTTTTGCTGGAGTGTTTCACAAAGCTTGTTGCATTTCTGTCTGAAAGCTGATTAAAGGTGGCCAGGCCTTCCCTTTGGGCTCTGGGCTAGAGCCAGAGTACCCAGGTTTGAATGTGAATGCCCCTGATGATTACCTAGGTGGCCTTGAGAAAGTTATAGGAGCTCCGAACTTGATCAGTTTTCCTCATTTATAAAATGGGGATTAAATAGTATCTATCTTACAGAGTCATCAGGAAGATGGAATGAGTTAATTTACAAAAAGTGCTCAGAATGAAGCCCTGCCATAGGAGAGCTCCAAAAAGACAAGGGTTTCTGCCCCTCCCTCCTCCATGGCCCTGGAGTCTGCTTAGATGACAAACAGCTCAATGACAGGCCACATCTACCCCTGGCTTTGGAGAATACTTAGAGCTGCTTCCTGGGGCATCCAAGTCACACCCATCCTGCAGGTTGCTACTACAGTAGCGTGCAGAGCACCTGGACCCATCTCTAGGAGGGGTCTGGGCACATGTGGAAGTTGACTGTTTCCACACAGCCAACTTCCTGGATTTTCCATTCAGCTCCCTGCCCCATCCCAACTATGGCTGGAAAGGAGAAATGGAGGGCTCCCTGAGTGCTTTCTTTGTGCCAGGCTTGTCACATATGTTTTCTGTCATTGAATTTTCTCCAAGATCCTAGGAAGGTGAGGGAACTGAGCTCAGGGTGGCAAAACATAGCAAGCCTTAAAACATGGGGCCATGCTCCCATGTGGCGGGTGGGAGAGGAGAGAAAAGAGAAAGGGCTTGTCCTGCCCTGCAAGAAGCTGTGCTCTCAGCAGGACACCCAGGACCCAAGAGAGAGGTGACAACATTGCTGGAAGAGAACCTACAGCAGAGATGCAGCAGAGATCCCACAGCCACCCAAGACACCCACAGGAGAGCGTGTGGCAGCAGCACCCTCCCTGGCAGCCCTGGCATGAGCAAGCACTGGAGAAGTAAGCAACCAGAGTCATCCCTGGGGAGCAATGGCCCTTGAAGCCCTCCATCCCTCCAGAGACACAGGCAGGTGGGCTAGAGACAACACCTTGCTCAACCCAAACCTGCTGGTGGAGGTCAGAAACCGCTGGTAGAGGTGAGTGATCGCTGTTTTAAGACAGGCTGGCCCTGACAAGCTTGCACAAGTGGGACATGAAAGCAGGATTGGCAAACCTTTTTGGGTTCAGATGAAGACACAGGTCTCATAGCTGTGACTGAACACATGTGTCTATGTGTGCATGTGTTTGTGTGCAACTCAAGCATCCTGATACATGCCTCACCTTTCTAAGCGTGGTGTATCCCAGGATTTTCTACTGTGTGCTCCTCCTCCTCCTTCTCCTCCTCCTTGAAGATCACTAAATTGATTTCACAACCCTGCAGTTTGACAGAAAACAGGTGCAGCCAGGGTGGAATCAAGTGCTATGCGATGCGTTGCAGATAGTGTGAGCTGTGCAGAGCACAGAGGAGAGAGGGATCAGAAACGCTGGAGCAACCCAGGAAGACACTGGCAGAGCTGAGCTAGAGCTAAAGCTAGACCCAGGAGGGCGGCTGGTTCTGCTGTTTAATGAGCTTTCCTAGATCTCCATGTGCCAGGCTTCATGCCTGGCTCTGGGGTACCAACAGAGGGTTAAGAGGGTGGGCACTGCATCCCGAGGCTTGTGAGTGCAAGTGTGGAGCCAGGAATGATGCAGTGTCTCTGGGGACTGTGGAGATGCCAGCAGGGCTGAAAGGAAGGTGAGTGGTAAGGCTGCTTCCAACAATCACACCTGTCATTTGCACAGACCTGAGGAATTTTAAACACTTGCACATAACACCATTTCATTTGCCATTCCTGACAAAATGGTGAGATGTGAGTTTATTGTACATCTATTGAATAGGTAAATAAAACAGAGCCTGGGGGTCCAGTGACTTTGCTAAAGGCACACTGCTGATATGAAACTGAGCCAGACCTGAAGGGTACATCTCCTGGCTCAAAAGTCTATGCTCTTTCCAGACTGCATGGATTCAAATCCTGCCTCCCCCATCACAGTAATGAGGTTTCATAAGTAAACTTATGAGAAGTGCCCATAGTGCTATGAAAATGTGATCTGGTATTGAACAAGTATTTATTGAGGGCCACATACAGAGGGTTAGGGCTGGGTAGGAGAAGGGGGAGAGAAACATTGAACACATAGCTACACAAATAATTTAATTATAACTGTGCTAAGTAATAAAGAAGAAAAATAAAGAATGTCATGAAATAGACTAAGAAGCTCTAAGGAACTCTAATATAATTTCAGTGATCAGGGAAGGCAACATTTAAACTGACATCCAAAGAAAGAGTAGAAGTAAGCCAGACCCCAAAGGAGGGCAGAGCTTTCTACACAAGGATGTGGCACTTTCAGGAGCCTGTTTTGGAAAAGTAGCAACATTCCAAAACCATTTACCTCCCTTCTGCTAGAGAAGTCAGATTGAAATACCAGAAAATCTTGTCTCCCATCCTTATGTCTCTATTATCCAGCCAGTGCTCACTCAGCGTTGGTTGAATCCATCACTTTCCGACGCGGGCAGAGATGGGAATTGCAGCAAGGGGCTGCAATGGGGAATATTTGTAAGTATAGGGGTGGGTAGGGCTGGTGAGATGCCTCTGTCAGTAATGCCATCAAGGTGGGTGACACCAAAGACATGTCCTGGGCACAGCATTCCTACCTACTATGTCGTGGGTGTCCATACGACATAGTTTTCTCCAGACAGCCCCAGTTTACTCCCATGATCCCAGAATGAAGCCCCACGTGCCCCCTTTGAATGGTGTCCTAGTTTGGACAAGAAATTATACTTGCATTTTAACACTGGTGTGCAAAGAACTATCTTGGTAGCATGGCAGATCTATCCAAATGTGTCACTTGATAGACTGATGCTCTGTTTAATGAGTTCCTCATCCTTGAGGTCTTTCAGCCTCCTTGTAACTGCCAGAAAATCATTCCTTTCCCACTTATTCTGGTCATTTAAAGGCAGCCTTCTCTTATTTCCGCCTTGGAACACTTCAGCTCAGTAGGAAACAATATTTGGAAGTGCCCCCTTGGGCACAGGGTGAAATGGGAAGAAGATAGTGGTCTTGGGTGATCTGGGTGCTAGTTGTGGTTCTGCCATACCTGGCCCATTGACCCCAGGCAAGTCCCTTCATGTGCCTAGACTTGGCGTTTCCCTCTGCTGAATGAGGATCATAATCGGGTCCCCCAGCCACTATGCTACAAGGGCAAGCTGCTCTGAACACAGGCAAAGAAAGAGGACCAATGGCTAGGGCTTGGAGATACTGAAACAGGAAAAGTAGCAAACTAATCAGGCTAAGAAAATAATGTTCTAAAACTCCTGGACTACCCCCTAGAAGACTGTGCTCTGAGCAGGAACCCACACCCTCCTGCCATCCTGACAGTGACTGCCACAGCCAGGATTAAGGCAAACTGTCAGCAACGGAGAGAGAGAAACCCCTGTGTGCAGAAGGAGGCCACAGAGCCGTTTTTCCAGCCGCTGCAGAAAGAACAGAAAGAGGACGCAGAATCCTGGTTGCCTCTGACAATATTTCCTTTTTTTTTTTTTTTTTCCTTTTTGGAGGCTGGAGATCCTGTGCCAAGCCCTCCAAGCAGTCCCGACTTTCCGTGCAATAAAGCAGCAGTGAGAAAGGTTCAGAGTAATTAAGTGACTGGCGCACAGAAGAAGCCGTTACAAAGAATTGACTAAATTGCCCATTCATTAGCAGCTCGGCATGGAAGGAGAATTACAAATAGACAGCGGAGCCCGCAGTAATTCAATCTAACCTTGTACTTACAGAAAACAATGAGATAATGAACAGAAAAATTACCAGGCACATATTGTATTTTGTTAAAGGGGCGGGTGGGGGGGCGACGGGGGAGGTGGGGGACGGACCGGCACATGCGATGCTAATGGCCTCGCTCAAGCTGAGCAAACGTTCCTCCAACACAATCATAGTTCTCAGTCTAAGGGCCTCTGGGGAGCTGAGATGAGGCTAGATCGCGAACAAAAAAATGTAATTTATAAGGCGTCTGTGGACTGGAATTTATCATCGGATCCGCTCGCCGCCGCTCAATTGATATGTAGTTGATTTCAAACAACACCCCCCGGGCGCCCAGAGGGAACATTTTTTAGATTTTACGCTTGGATATATCTGTTTAACTCGCCATTTACCAAAACAACGGCTGATGACAGCACAAACCAGTCACTCTGGAGAGAACACGCACACACGCTCTCATACACACGCGCGCACACACACACCATGCATACGCAGACATCCAAGAGCAGCCGCCGCCATCATAACCACAGCAGACAAACCTGCTCCAGCACCAAGAAGACGGCTGTGGACCTGGACAGGGGAAGACGGAGCACACAATGCAGGGAGAGAGCAGAGCACGAGCCCTTTTCTGTGGCTTTGCAGAGAAAACAAAGTGCTTGTAGCTGGGTTTTCTACCTCGCTCGTTGGTTTTCGTTCCTGACACCTCCTACCCTTCTTGATGAGCAGCTTAGAAGGGTTGGACATCTTCTCCCTCACCTCCTTCAGGGCCTCAGCACTGCCAGAGTCCCTCTCTAGGACCAGATCTGGCCTCATCCAGGACCTACAAGACCCCTGGACCTCAGTCTCAGTAGATGGGAAAGAGTTGGGGGGACCTCCCTACATGGAGGGAAGGGGTTAAGTGGATCAAAGGTGAAAGTCTTGCTGGCTTTTTCCAGGGCAGCAGGATCTGCAGAAAAGGATGCTGGCAAAAGCAGCTTTAGAAGGGTATGGGTTATGATTACCTCCAGAGAACTAAGGGCTCACAGGCTGCATCCACAAGCCATTCCACTTTAAGGACAGTTTCGAGGAGCCCAACAAACCTGTCCCTTGGTGCCCAGGTTGGGCACAGATGAAGGAACATCAAGTACATTTCTGTTATCAAAGAAAAATAGTTCACTGGACACTTGTTAGTGGCAATACAGGTTTTATTCAAGACTCCTACAGTAGGAAGGAGACTGAACTCAAGCGCGCACAATAGAAACCAGTGGAGATGTATAGTTAGGGGGGAGGATAGGTGAGGAAGAAAAATCACCAAGACAAACTTGGCTAGGTGTTCAAGGTAGAAGGAGGAGGAACGTGATTGGATATCAAGGGTGGGAAGAGAAAACAAACTGGCTTTAGCAGGGGTCTAAGCTAAAACTGGCTTCTGAAGCCAAGGTCAAGTTCAGGGGAGGAGGCTTAGAAGAGCCTAACTGAAGTGTGGTCTAAGGAAGCCATGGGTTGAGGGGAGTTGGTCTTTCCTATACAGTGCTGGGATGAGGAGTTTCTACCAGAGTAATCTGACATAGGGAGAAGCCATTCCTAGACTTTCCACCAAACACACAGAAGCCTTAAAAGCACCAGCCACCAGAAGATGCTCCCACACTGAACTAGGAGGGCAGCCTTGGCAGCTTGCACTCACCTGAATGCTGGGGGCTAGTGGCCATGATTCACTGACCAGTAGGGGGCAGTCCAGCCCAATGGGAAGGACACTGAAGTGGAGGTCTAGGGAAATCCTTCTTTAATTCCTTCTTGGCCCAGGATTGGCTTCGAGGCCCTCAGTAAATCACCACTTCCTGCTCCTAGGCCGGAGCCTGTAATATTTATAAAACATCCTAATACTTCCTAGTCTTATGTCAGTCTCACAGAGCTACTGTGGCTCAAGGTGTAGGCCTTGAGTTCAAACCCCAGTACTAAAAAAAAAAAGACATCCTATAAGTAATCAAGCTATAAAAAATCTACATAAACATTAAATGTGTCAAGGAATTAGACCGGTAGTTCTCAAAGGATAGTCTTGGGACCAGTAGAAGTAATATCACCTGGAACTTAGTCATGCAAATTCTCAGCTCCATCACAGACCTACTGCATTAGAAACTCCGAGGCTGGTGGAGTGGCTCAAGTGATAGAGTGCCTGTCTAGCAAGCATGAGGCCCTGAGTTCAAACTACAGCACCACCAAAAAAAAAAAAAAAGCTGAGAAACTCTGAGACTGAGGACCACCAGTCTGTTCTAAGAGCACACTAGATTCTGAGGCATGCTCAGGTTTGAGAACTTCTGACCTAACAAATACAGACTGTAACTTGCAGGGAGGGCAAAGGTAGCTGAGAATAAAGAGCTTTGGTAACTGTTAAATCTTTTTCAGTCAACCAAAAAATTACTCCAGAGATTAAACTCAGACCATTGATCGAATGATAATGTTTGCATTTATATCACATACTTTTCAAGGTATTTCAAATACCCAATTCCATTTGCCTCTTTAATTCATTCTGTGAGGTAGGCAGAACCCAGAATCTTGCCCCGAGAAGTGCAATGATTCAACAAAGGTTGCTCAGCAACAGCCCAGGTGGCAATGAACTCTGAGCCGTGCAATGCCTCCACCCTCTCCTACAGACAGCATCATAGATCTTTCACTCTAGGCCTTTTCAATCTAGACAATTGTGAGACACCTTACTGATACTTCTTCATATAGAAACTTTGCTCATTGTCCTCTCTTGAGCACACTCTGGTTTATGATCATGTTTTAGCTCACTCTCAAATATCTATGTGGTTCCTACACCTTTGAAGGACAACACCAGAGAGCTGGAGAAGCAAGTGACCTGAGTCGCCAAGACTCCTGGAGAGGACTCTGAACCCTTTAAACACTAAAGAAACCATTGTTATTCCCATTTTAAAGATGAGAAAACCAAGGATGGGGAGGGAGTGAAGACATTTGTTTAGAAATGGCTAATTAGAGCTAGAACTAAGACTAGAAGCCAGGAATCTTGGCTCCCGGAAAGCAATCTAGAATTGGATAGCCGCCAATACTGGTTGTTAAATCATAGCTATTGAGTGTTCAGAGGGCTTTAGTTATTGACCCAGTCTCTGCCTTTCTATCTGATAGATACACATGCACATATTGGAGGTCATCTATTCAATCAACCATCTGACATAGAAATCTCCCTGAGCATTCCACCTTCCTGGATACCTTTTGTGATGGAGCTCTCATTGCAGTGCAAGCATTTGAGAAGCACTGCCCAAGACATCAATATGTCTCTCACAAAAGGTTTTGTGTGAGTTTTACACCAATCTTTCCCATGCTACATCTCCACTCTGACAGGTTTCCTTTTCCTGGAACTTCGATGGAGATGCAAAGTCCCCAGGAAGTATCAATTTAAGTCATCACGGGCTAAATTTTGAGGATACAGAACCCCCAGAATGTGGCAGCGTAAGGCATCATTGGCTGAATACCTGCTCATACTCCTTGAGGGAATCCAGAGAAATTCATGCCTGGAAAAGTCAACAGATAAAGAAAGAACCTTCCTATGATTTCCAGTTCACACATTCTGAGCTGGCACCTCTCTATCTGTCTGCAGGAAACCCTAAAACCTCCAAAGAGGAAAATAGTTTGGGGAAGCTTAGGGAGTCAGTAAGAAATCACTTGAAATTCACCTTAGGAAGATACCAATACCTATCTTGAGCAAGTTCTCTCATTTTCTTGATCTTTTAGTCAACTTTTAAGTCCACCTGTGGAGTGCACACACTGTGTTGAACAACTTACTCAAGACAGTAGACCAGCAATTAGTAGGACTATTAGTGAGTGACCATTCCTAGGATCACCCTGAGCAGGAAAAGCCCCAATAAGTCCTGTTCTCACTCAGAAAAGCATACATACAGAAGCAATTGGAGCTGTATTTATAATAAAATTCACCTCCTATGTAAGAATTAATAAGTCACTCTTGATAGGGAGTTAAAGATACCTTTTAACCAATGGAAAATAAATGGTCTCCCTTGATCCTTCATCAGATTTCTTCCTTCATTTCCAACACAGGTCATCTTAGGCTGTGGAGGCTTAGAGACAGGAGGAAGGAAACTTCAGACTCCTCTCCCCTGGGTGACCTTTGTGACTCCAGCCTCTGGCTCTGGAGGGATGGGCAGAATAGTATCACAGAAAGGCAATGGTGGGTCACCTGTATACACCAGCCAGCCCAACTGGTCATTTTCCAAAGTAAAAGTGTCTGGACTGTACACAGGGCTGAGATCCTAATCACACAGCAATGCCCCACATATTAGTATTTTTAAGGACAGAGTGACTCCCCCACAAATAAATTTGCTCAAAGACTCTAATATACTTTTTGATAATCATTGATCAAAATCTTTTCAAAATTTATTACATATTTCTTTGTCCTGCAAGTAACATTTGTCATGCCCAATTTAACCCTTTCTTGCTATACTTATCACCAATGTGACCATGCATGAGTGTGCTGGCTCAGAAAAAATTATGTTGAGTCCATAAGGCTGAACAATGCTATACCTTAACTTACTGTCAGACTTTTGCCTATTGCCTTTTGCTGTTATAAAGAGGTATAGTGCCCTGAAAAAAAGGATAGAAATCCTGAGGAATCCATAAACTGTGAACCCAGACAATATTTTTCTTGCTCACCAGGGTTTATTCAGTACCTACCATAGTGCTTGGGACAGAAGGGGAGATTAATAATTATTTGATGAATAAAAATGACTTAATTACGAATTCTGGTTTCATTGCTTACTAGTTGCTTCATCTTGGGCAAGCCTTGAGTTTCAAATCTGCAAAATAGAAATAACATAACACCGCATTGTTAGGATTCCTGTAAAGATGTAACCAATCAAATCAAAGTATTGCTATGAAAGTGCTGTTGACTGCAGAGTGCAGCTGAATTTTATTTTTAACAAAATTATTATTATACATCACTGGTTTCAGGGCAGTGGTCTGCTCTTCTGGTCACAGATTTGATGCCAATGACCTTGGCCTGTACGGCAATAGGAAAAGGAAACCAAGCTAACGATCCAGGTATGTGTCATGTGATCCAATAGTCTCCTACTTGGCTCACCTCAGCAGGTGACATGTATCCCTAAGAACCACTCCCACAACCCTGAGTACTGTCTTCAGTTTGTCTTTCTTTCTCTGTCCCCAGCCCATCTCCCTGATCTCACTGAGAGTGAGGAATGCATCCTTGTAAAGGTGGGCAGGACTTGATCTGTATTCTTTACCTTGAGTTCTGGATTGGGATTTCTAAAGCCAGGAGCCTGAGGCCTCCTTCCTAACCAGCAATGACTCAGATTTTGATCAGAAATAGAGCATTTGCTAGGATCCTCCCAGTGTCATCCATTCTTCTCAAGAAATTACAAGGGTAGGAAAGTTACATTTCAAACAGGGAAAATGAAATGCTTGACCACCTAAAAAGAGAAGCCAGTGGTGGAATTTCCAGGAAGCATTAGTTGACAGATGACATTGGAGTCATAAATGGGTCAGATACAGGAGGTAGCAGTCCCTCCTGTCCGTTCTCAAATTCCCTATTTGGGCAAACCTTGTTCGCAAAGGTCTATTAGCCCCTAGTGGCACTGAATAAGATTATATCCCATGTGTCCTACCTACCCAGTTCTCTTGGTCTCCAAGACCAGCTCAGACATCCTGACTGTCTTCCAGTTCATGGTGAGTTCCCTGCTCCCCCTTGAGAGGCCAGGTGCAAGGGAGGATCAACTGGTAAACTTAAAATGAATTAGTTCAAAATCCTTGTAATGTGTTCTCTGAGAGGATTCATGTAGTTTTTACAACCACTGTCAGTAACAGCCCCAAAACACTATCACCACCACTACCACTACCACTACCTCTGTCACCTCTACCACAACTACCATGATCACCACATCACAACTACCATGATCACCACCATCACCATAACCACTGTAACGACTATCAACACCATCATAACTACCACCTCTACCACCACCTTTATTAGGGCCACCAACAACCCAATCACCTCCACTATCAACACCATCACAACCACCAAAACTACCACCACCATTACTGTCACCACCAACAACACAATTACTGCCACTACCAACACCAACACCGCAACAAAAATTACCACTAACCACCATCACCACCACCCTCATTATGGCCACCAACAACACAATAACCACCACCAGACCCAGGATGGGGTTCACATTTGAGTCCAAGCAGTTATTAGCACTGTGATCTTCTGAAATTTACTTAAACTCTCCAAGTCTCAGACTGTTGATTACAACAGCTGCTAGAGTTGTGAGATACAGAAGAGATCCATATATGATAGGACAGGATAGCTACCACACATGCTAACTACTATTAGAAGGGCACATTTGTCAAGAGAAATTAAATGCTCTGAATAGTTAATGATTTCAGTGATCCTTACCCTAGAATGTGGAGTGCTTTGCCATCTTGAGAAAAGAGTTTAATGTTAGCGTCTAGTGCAATCTTGCTCTTCAGATGGTCTTGTCCTTACAGACTTGACAATAGCTTGTTTCTTCTCTCTGGCCTGGGAGACATGTTGTTAGGAAAGCTAGGAATTTGCTGTACGAGAGGCCTCTACTCTTGTATCACTTGTTGTAGCAAATAGGCATGATATGACAGCCAGATCTACCCTGTCAGGTTCCTGGAGCCTGGGGCAGTTTGAATAGAGAGATGCCAAAAGTTAGAAAGTTCAGCTTCCTGTAACTCTTGCACTGTCTTGGGAATGTGCTGCTTGACATTGACCTGCAATGGTCAGGCCCAGACAAGTACTGTTGCTGAATGGCATTCTTTCTTCCTCTCTCCCTCCCTTTCCCTTCCCCTCCTTTCTTCCCTTCCCCTTCTTCCTTCCCTTCTCCTTCCTTCCTTCTTTCTTCCTTCCTTCCTACTTCCCTCCCTCCCTCCCCACCTTCCTTCCTTCCATCCCCTTCTTTGTCTTTAGTCCATAAACCACTGCTTTGTCCACAAGGCCCCTAGAGCTGAGGGTACTCTTCCTGTCTACATGTCCCCTCTCACTCTGAGGCATGCCCAAAGGCACCTCTGCCCCTTTGCCCACCCTCCATCCTTTGGGAGGGCACAGCTCCTGGCAGACAATTGGTTGTGACCTGCCAGAGGCGCCACTCTGCATGTGTGCCAAGCCTATCTCCTCTCCCTCCCGGCATGCCAGGCTCCTCTGACAAGGAAGGGTAAAGACCCTCCAGGGTTCTCAAGAACATCAATATGTTGTGTATTTAATGTGCTGGCTGTGTTACAGCAAATTAAAGTGAGGGGGCCTGGTGGAAGGGAACACAGCCCGCTGTTCCCGTCCCTTGTCACGCAGGAGGCTGTGGAAACGGCCCTCCAGTGTGGAGGAGGAGTGCACATTACCCCCCCCTGCAGGAGCAGAGCAGGCATTAGACAAGCCCCGAGTCTTAATGGGACGCATCCGGCAAACATCTGAGCTTGGGCCTTCAATCACAAACGCTGCAGGATTTAAAAATGAATAAACTTCACATTGTGTTGCTCTTATTTATCCTTTATGCAAATTGTCCCTGGGAGGACCCATTACTCGCACTGCATGAGGACAGCAGAGGCCGGCTCTGAGGCTTGGAGGACCACTTGCAAGCAGTTCCTGGAATGCCAGGCTTGTCCTGGTGCTTTATACGGGGAGAGAAAGTGATCGTAAAAGGGAAATAAACAGACGGAACGCTGGGCTCCTGCAGAAGCAGAGGCGCACGCACGCACAGCAACACATCACACGCACACAAACCACACATGGGAACATTCAACAGCCGCCGTAGCCCTCCTACGAGGGCCTCAGTGAGGAGAACTCCTGTCATCTTCCCATCTTTTTCCTCCACAGCTGATCAGTGGAGGGGTCATTTGTGAGGCTGAGGGGAGAGCCGGGATAACGAGGAATATTTCACACGTAGAACTTCCTGGCAGCACTGGTACAAACTCTGCTGGGAGTGGGGCCCTGGGCTAGTGCTGCCCAATCCCCTATAGCCTCAGTTGGCTCCCTGGGAGTTTTGTGATTGGGGCGGAGGAGGGGGCAGTTGGAGAGAACTGGGTCTGGGAGTTAGGGCCAAGAGCCTGGATTGAAGAAGCGATGTCCCAAGAGTCAAGCCACTGCAGTGCAAAACAGGGGAGGGCCACACCCAGGACACAGAGGTCTCCCCGAGGTCAGCAGTATCATGAAACATGGAGGACACTGAGACTGGAGCAGAGGCTGCCAGCCCCACCCTGGAGGACAAGTGTCACCTGCCCACTTGGCTCCCATACCTGGGTAACAAGAGAGCACCACACAGCCAGCTGCTGATCAGGAAAGACAGTAGCCTGTACCTGGTCCAAGTTGTGGACTTTGGGTTTTACAGACACCACAGCAGGCACCTGCCAGGTGGGGCTTGGTGCTTGTCAGTCCAGTGGATGCCAGGTGAGCACCTGGCTGTGGGAAGTGTTAAGCTAGCCTGGAAACCTGATACAAATCCCTTCTCAAGCTCATGACAAAGATCCCTAAACCTAAACATGAGACAAATAGAAGCTGTCCTGAGACCGAACCCTGAGTATTTTCTGCTTACATCTGGGGGTGTCCCCCTCCTCAGGATATTTCTGTTCCCCCTCGCTCCTCTTCTGTGCATACCCCGCAGTGGGCATCTTTTGTCTCTTTAAACGGCATACACTGCACATGGCAGAACTTTCTTGCCCTTTCCACATTTCAACTCTTACTCTAATTCAGAACTGCTCCCACCCCTCCCTACATTTCCAGGGTTAGAGACTGGAAAGCCTGGAGTTCTGTCCCACCACCTTCCAAAAGGCTCCTGGCTCAAACTCCACCTCTGTCATCCAAGCCAGGTGCAGCTTTGGCCACCTGTCCTTCCTCTAGAGAGTCCACGTGGCTCCCTGGGTAATCATATCCAGATGGAGCCTCTGTATGATTTTTTTAAATTGTAGTACTGGGGTTTGAACTCAGGCCTTTGTGTTTACTAGGCAAGTGCTGTATCCTTTGAGCTATGTCTCAGTACTTTTGCTTTTAGTTCAATTTTCAGACAGAGTCTCATGATAAATTTACCCAGGATGACCTCAAACCAAGATCTTCCTACCTCTGACTCCTGAGTAGCTGGAATTAGGGACTTGTACCACCATGCCTGGCTTTCTGGTGATTCTTAAGGGTCTCGGTAATCCTCTCTCACAATTTATTTACACTAGACCTAAAACTAACCACCTACTTAATAAATTATATCCCTTCCTTCAATCACTCATAAACATTTATTGAGCACTTACTATGTGCTAGCCCTGTGCCTATCTACAGGGATATGTAGATGGAGGAGACCTAATCTGTTAGCAAGGTGAGTATGTTCTTTGAAGGAGACAAACTGAAAGATCAATTATTAAGACATTATGTGGGGCTGGTGGAGTGGCTCAAGTGGTAGAGCACCTGCCTAGCAAGCAAGAGGCCCTGAGTTCAAACCCCAGTACCACCAAAAACAAAAAAAGACATAATGTGACCTTTTAAATTCTCAAGAGGAGAGGAGAGATAAACATGGCCCCCAGGCAATTATACCTTGAGACAACATCTTTTAAGTTATTAATGTATATTTTTGAAAAAGGTATGGTATGATTGTCTTTGACAGAAGTGAACACACACTGAGACTAAAACAAGCAGGAAGGAGCCATAGATGGGAAGGGGATACACAATTTCAATTCTTTCATCCTCTAAGTTGTGACAGCTCTCCGAGAGCTATACACTTATAATCACATTTAAATGGTATAGAATTCTAGGAAGGCAATGCTGAAAAGGACTTCTAATAATAATTCCTGAGTGATTTCTACGGGCGAGGGCCAGACAGACCAGCACTGCAATTAAGATCCTGAGTTCTGGCACCATTCTGCCCCTTGTTAGCTGTGTGACTTAAAAGTGTCTTAACCTCTCTGGCCCTAAGAACAGCAATTGTCCCTATTAGGATTGTTGTGAGGCTTAAATGAGTGAATGTAACTAAAGCACATAAAATAGCACCTGGCATGGGGTTGGCTTTTATTGTTTATTATTACAATATAATTTTACTATTTTAATAAATAATAATTAAAATATATTTAAATAATAAATTATATTATATAATATAATAAATAACAATTTAGTTTAATTAAAATGTTAGTAAGATAACAATATATTTTAATAATAATTTTTATTATTATTTTGTTTATTATTGCATTTGTATTATTTCTTTTTTATTGGTTTTTTTGACATAATGTTGGCTTTTATTATTGTTCTAAGTGCTTAAGATGTATGAATTCATTCAATCCTCACCCTAACTTTTGAGGTACATATATCATATATCCATTTCACAGATAGGAAAGCAGGGAGAGAGATTAAAGAGTTTTCCAAGACCACACAGTTGGTAAATGGGGGAACTATGATTTGGACCCAGGAAGTCTGCCTTCAAGGCCTCACTAAGTTCTCACGTAGCCATGCACATCTGTAGTTGTCACAGGGCATAGGTGCCACTATTTAAGAACTCTGGTTTAATATTGGCCTTTTAAATTAAAAACTTAGTGCATTTATTGAAGAAATTTGAAAGTGCTGCTAGAAAGGGTGTAAGCAGCTTTGATCTGAGAGGATCCCACACTTCAGGGATGAGGAGACAGGTTGAGCAATGGGGAGTGAACCCGCCCCCCGCCCCGCCGCAGGGTGGCACACTCCATGCAGGACTGCAGTCTAGGCCTCATTGCCGACACATCTTATCTTTCCTATGCACCATCTCAGCCCTGATCAAAGGTCCTTAGACAGCTTAAAACCTCCCAGGTGGGCAGGACAACCTTGATGGGCAAGGTAGCTGGTGCTGCTAGGTGGGAGCCAGGCTTTCCGCAACAGATCCAAGACGGTGAATGCATCCAGGCTTGGTGGGAACCTGCAGAGCCTGCCAAGGAGACTGGGCCCCTATGCCTATGCAAATACTGGGGAGCAATTTGCATAGGGAAAATGTAATTACCCAAATTGGAACAGGGCCAGGACCTCATTGCCTGGTGGGGAAATGCTGGAGGATTCTTCAGAACATAAAGACTGCCTCCTTTTGCCTCTCCCTGTGCCCTAACTCTCCCCAGGTGTACCCAAGCAGCCTAGGAAAGAGAATGTTCCTACTGAGGCCAGGAGAACTTGGGTTGCTACACCCTCACGCTCTTGCCAGTGATATTTGACAGTGACAATACTTGAGCTCTAGAGTTCATACATTATTGTTTCATTATAAGTTCTCATTAACTGATGACTGCCAGGCTGCCCTGTTTTACAATGCAGAGGTTGCACGTCAACAACCACAGGTTCTGGAAGACAGTCAGTACCCCTCTGTGAAATAAATCTCTGGGAGAGAGGCCACATGCCACCTTGGGCTCATACCCGATGTGTGTGCTCCCATTCATAAACTAAAGGAGTTGAACATAGGATCCCAAGCTTCAGACCACTCTAGCATCTCAGTCTTCCATGGCCTCCTAAGTATTCTCCAGGAGACTCATAAACTGATGACCTACATACACATCAATGTGTCACATGATGAAGCCTGTGTCAGCCATGCCTCCATCAGCAGATGAATTGGACATCCCAAGAAGCCTGTAATATGTCAATCACTCAGCACAACACATGGAAAGAAAGGTATTCATCCAGCTTTCTTTCCATCTTTCCATTGAGTCAATCTCTTCATTCCATCTCACCAGAAAGAAGCATGCATTTGACTTACAGGGTATTGAGCAAGCAACCTCAAACATAAAGGTAATTAAGACCCAACTGGGCCTTGGGTGCTCACCCTGAGTGGGGCCAAGACGCTGGCTGGCTGGCAACAGCTGCCATTAGTATAACATTCCTGCAGGTGTTGTCTTGGGGTAACTCAGGCCTTAGTTACTCCTTTGCTGGGAAGGCAGTGCTTTGTTTAAAGGCTCCTGTTTGATTTGCAAAGCCAGCACAGGCTCTTATGGGAAACAGTGGGGGACCACTCCATGCATGGAGAAGTGTCTTTGCTCAGGGCAAAATCTGCTGTTTGTTGAGCTGGTCTGCCTTCCCTTTGTGTCAGTATGATTTGAGAGAACCATTAAGCTTTAACAATGCAGAAAATAAATCCCCATTAAAATATATGCACCTGAAAGAGCTGAGTTCTCAACCCACTCTGCAGAGAAACTCAGTTGCCCCTCCCATCTCTGCCTGTCACTTGCCCCACTATACTTCAAGAGCAAATTAGGAGGCCTCTTATTCCAAGAAGCCTCCCTCCATCCTTCCTGATTGGTAATGATCTTGCAGCCATAAACATTTATCTATCAAACACCTAGGGTAAGATTTGATTTGGTTAATAGCCAGATTGGGTGATAATGTAAGCTCCACAAGACTGGCTACTCAGTATCTCTCTGCTTTGTTTTAACTTTGTGTTCCCATTTTACCGCTTGAGCCACTCTGCCAGCGGTAGAGTGGTAGAACCCCCATTCCTAGACGTAGTAGGGGTTCTTGAAATATTTATGGAATGAATGAATGCACTTAGTTGCCAAATCAGACACCTTATCTTCCCTGCCACCATGTAAATGGTATCTCTAGGGCCCTATCTCTAGCAATGGCCGTGCCCAAGGAGCCCCCAGAGAAACCTGACTAGGACCTGCTCCAGGTAGACCTGTTCCTCAGGGTCCCAGCCCTCAGAAGCCCTCCCCTGTAGCTGGGATTCTTATTGGACTCTTACTTCTGTCTTATTGACTGACCTCTAATGTCATTTATCTCCTCCTCAGACATACACTATCCTCTGGTCTGTCTAGATGGAGAATGAAGCCACAATTACTAAAAGGCAAGAGTTTAGCTTGCTGTCTCCCTCAGAGACTAAAGTTGTGCTGAGGCTTGATGGTAATACATACACACCAATGGATCCACCATCCTGGAGCTCATTATTGGGTCTAAACACCTAAGCAACAGATGGGCAGTGACTAATGATTTGGAACTGAGGTGAGACTTTTCTCCAGTTGCCCAAAGAAAAAGGGCTCTGGGACCCAGGAAGCATTCAGAAGAAATGCAGGACGATCTTACTGCAAAGCTCTTGACTCTATGAAGCGTCTTTTTTTTTTATTTTTTCATTTTTCCTTTATTATTCATATGTGCATACAAGCCTTGGTTTATTTCTCCCCCTACCTCTTGTTTTCCCTGAATCGGCCTTTAATGGCAAAGCCTGGCCTTGGGTCTAACCCTAGTACTGCCTCTCACAACTGTGGCTCCTTGGGCGAGTAATAATCTCACTTAGCCAATTTTCACATTAAGGGCTAGATCCTGTCTTAGTTCCTTGGGAAACAAAATTAAATCAAAGATAATCTCAATCCTAATAAACAAGTTTCTAGTTAATGTGAGGGATAAATAAAGAATAATATAAATTCTAGTATTCTGGCTGCTGTAAACAAGATAAGCAAAAAAGCACATGAAATTAATACGATATGATATGGGAACCCTTGAACAACACAACTACTCCAGCTACTGGAAGGAATTAAAGATTTCCAAAACGGGAGCTAGGGTGTAGCTCAGTGGTAGAGCACTTGTCCAGGATACATAAGGCCCTGGCTTCAATCCTCAGCACCACTAAATCAATCAATTGATCAATAAATAAATGGAAGGAAGGAGTTTCCAAAAATATTGACATTGAATTAGACAAAGCAATTGAAGAAAGGGCATTCCAGGCAGAGGACAGCAGGAAAACAAAGGGTCCTCAATTTATGATGGTTCAACCTATTTTTCAACTTTATGATGGTTCAAAGCAATGCACATTCAATAGAAACCATATCTTGAATTTTGGTCTCTTCCCAGGCTAGTGATGTGTAATATATTAAGTGCATTTTTACTTTATGGTATTTTCAACTTATGATGGAGTAACTGGAACATAAGTCAGGGAGCATCTACACTATGAATTCATTGGCTTAAGAAAAGATAAATTTATTATTTAACAGTTCTGTAAGTGAAAAGATCTCACTGGGCTACTACCAAGGTGTTCACAGGGCTGTACTCCATTGAAGGCTCTAGGAGTGGAGGCATTCCCTTAATTTTTCCAGATTTCAGAGACTACCCACATTTCTTGGCTCTCCTCTCCTCCACCTTTAAATTTAGCAATAATGGGTTGAATCCTTCTCAGCCTGCATCACTCTAACTTCCTCTTCCACCTCCCCTTCCAATGCTAGGTAACTTGTGATTACATTGGCCCACCTGCATAATCCAGAATAATCTCCCTAGTGTAGCTTCAGATGAAGCTACCATACAAAGCAACAGGTTCAAAGGTTCTGGGAACGTGAATATCTTTGGGGAGTTATTATTCTATCTACCACAGCAAGGCATAGAGAAATACAAGGACCTGGAGACAGTGGAGGGTTCAGAAATACAAGGACCTGGAGACAGTGGAGGGTTCAGAGCTCATTGTGAAGTGTTTAACATGGGAAGAACCAGGTTACACAGGTCCTTGTATACCACTGTACCTTTTAAGTAGGATGTGACCTTGCTCTGAACAACCACTCACAATGGGATGGAATGGAAACCAGCAAAGTGAGGTGCAGAGATGGTTAGGAATTGCTGGAGCCTTCCACATAGTTGCAGGCAGTCTGAACTAAGGCAATGCCATGGGCACGAATGAAGGGGATGAGTGTGAAGCTAGGATTTGAAGATTGCCAGCATGTGGAGCATAAGGAACGGGAAGGGGACAATGATGGCTGAGGTGTCTAGCTTAGATGACTGGATACATTGTGGTTCACTTAACTGAGATGGACACTCATTGGTCATGGATATAACACTGTATAGAGTTTCAGATGTCACTGAGACATATTGGTGGAAAGGTCTCATAGGCAGGTCATGCCCACTGCACATAGGCATTGTAGATACTAAGAAAGCCTTCCTACCCAGGCAAGAATGCACCATTTCCCACCATATCATCACAGGCAAAACCACATGTGCATTCTTCACTAGGCCACCATTGTATGACTCATCAACAAACATTTCACTGAAGCCTTGCATGTGTTCACTGGCTTAGTTCTGTAGGAAACCAAAGAGATCTCTGAGGTGCTCCTGTATGCAAGACTGTCTCTGGGAAGCCAGGATATACAAGTCAAGAGAAATGTAATAATCTAAGTGGCAAAGAAGTAGCCAATCTGGCAAATCAGAAACCTGAGTGTGATATGATATCTCCTTGTCTCTTACTTTCATACCTAGGGATTGCTAAATTCTTTTGATTTTTATCTTCTAAGCACTTTTTGATTCTACATTCCCTCCTGCTTTTAAGCGCAGGCTGCTCTTATTCTTCATTTGAATTAGTACAAAACCCCTGAACCAGCCCCTGCCTAGTCTAATTCCCCTCCCAGCTGCTCTTTAAATGACAGCCAGAGAATGACCTCTATAACTTTAATCAGATCTTAGCACTACTCAACTTGAAACAATTCTGTAAAACACAAAGAGAGCATTTTAAGTCCAGGAGTGTGGAAGGCCTTACTAATCAAGACATAAAACAACCAATCCATAAAAGAAAGGAATGATAAATTTGAATACATAAAATTAAAATTTTCTGCTTGTAAAAATGCCATAAACAAAATCAAAAGACAAACAAAAAAATAAGAAAAAATATTTACAATATAAATAATAAGGCACTAATAGCCTAAATATATAAATGGTGTCTACAAATCAATGAGGGAAAATCCTAACTATCCAATACACAAATTGTCAAGGAAACATGAACAGAATATGAAATATAGAAAAGGAACTCTAACTCAGTAAGAAAAATGCCAATTTCTCTAATATTAGGTATCACCAGATTGACTATGCCAAAAAGTCATAGTCTTTTTTGATAATACACTGAACTGATAATTTTTGGGAAACAGGCAGTCTCAAATATATTGGTGGATATGTACGATCATTTGGGAACTGTAAATGTCTATCAATTTCAATACTATATCTAGTGTACTCTTAGAAGAATGTATTCAAAGACTAGATTCTTTGAAATTATGTATCTATAAAATTATTCTGTAAATTCAGCTATATTACATTTGTACATAAGCACAAAGCTATGTATAAGAATAGTTACTTAAAATATCTTAAATGTCTTACAGAAAACTTCTTAATCATTCATATGTAAATAGAATACAGAATGCTATATAGGTATGCACGATTAAAAAGACTGAAAGGGGAAAAGAATGAGACAATGTTATATGCTTAGGATAGAACAATCTCCAAGATAAAATAGTGACAACTGAAGAATTACTTAGTTGGGGGATATTGTTCAGTGGTAGAGTGCTTACCTAGCATGTGAAAAATCCTCTGTTCAATCCCCAGCACCACAAAACAAAATCAAACAAACAAATAAAAGTCTTACATAGCATCTGCTATATGTCAGGGATTGATCTAGAAGCTTTATATATTTACATATGATTTTATGCTTTTAGCATATTTCTATACACTTAACTCATTAATTACTATAATAACCCTATAACATAGAAAATAATATTATTCCCATTCTACAGATGAAGAAACCAAGCCACATTAGAGTTCTGTAATTTGATTGTGAATATATATATACATATACATATATATATTCCTAAGATTTTTTTCTCTCTATGCTTCAATGCAGATATTTACATGTAATCTATTTTCCAGTTTAATCATTGTTGTCTTCTATAAGCATAATTCCTTGAGTTCTTAATTTCAGTTTATGTATTTTTTCAGTTTTAGAATTTCCGTTTGATTCTTTAGCCCTCTACTAAAATGATCAATCTTTAATTTTTTGAAATTGTTCATAATGATTTAAAAATCCAAGTCTGATAATTGTACCCCCTGAATCTATTTCTCATGTCTGCTGTTTATCTTGGTTTTCAGTCCTGTCTTATCATCTTATATACCTGGTTATGTTTCATGAGTGCCAGACTTGTGTATGAAAATGTATGGTGGCAGTTTGATCCTTCAGATAATGTTACAGAAAGAATTTACTTTTGCTGAGTCAGGGTAGCTAGGGAAGAAGCACTAGCATTTGTAAATCATCTTATACAAGAAGTGCAATGACTCAGAGCTGGACTTCAGTTTCTGTGAGAACTGGTCTACTCATTTTACCACTACTTCTAAGATCCAGCTCTTCACTATTCACATTAGCCAAGTTATGGAAACAGCCAAGATGTCCCACTGTCGATGAACGGATTAAGAAAATGTGGTATTTATATACAATGGAATACTACTCAGTCATGAAGAAGAATGAAATCTTATTATTTGCTGGTAAATGGCTGGAACTGGAGAACATCATCCTGAGCGAGGTTAGCCAGGCTTGGAAGACCAAAAATCGTATGTTCTCCCTCATATGTGGACTTTAGATCAAGGGCAAACACAACAAGGGGATTGGACTTTGAGCACATGATAAAAGCGAGAGCACACAAGGGAGGTATGAGGATAGGCAAGAAACCCCCCCCAAAAAAACAAAAAAAACCCATAAGATAGCATTTGATGTCCTCAATGCAAAGGAACTAATGCAGATACTTTAAAGTGACAGAGGCCAATAGGAGAAGGGGACCAGGAACTAGAGAAAAGATTAGTTCCAGAAGAATTAATTTAGAAGGTAACACACATGTACAGGAAAGCAATGCGAGTCAACTCCCTGTATAGCTATCCTCATCTCAACCAGCAAAAACCCTTATTCCTTCCTATTATTGCTTATACTCTCTCTTCAACAAAATCAGAGATAAGGGCAAAATAGTTTCTGCCGGGTAGCGAGGGGGTAGGGATGGAGAGAAAGGGGGCAGGGGGAAAAGCAGGGGGCGGGGGGAAGGGGGGAGAAATGACCCAAACATTGTATGCACATATGAACAAAAGAAATTTTAAAAATTAAAAAAAAAAAGATGCAGCTCTTTGGAGTGCCAACCCAAAGCCTGAGCATTAGCCAGGACTTTTCTTCCTTGGGCTCTGGACTTCCATTTTTCACTTCATAGCCCTATGAGTCTAGTGAGTGCTCTGTTCAACTTCCATGGTCTCTTAGTTATCACTACTTTTGAAAGCATCATTACCCTTAGGGAGAAACTCACTTTACCTACTGCGTGTACCTCTCTGGTCTTCCCTCCTCTCCTAAATCTTGGCTTTGGAATTACTCAGGGACTTGACAATACTCCAATACCTCCAAAGATATTTTTACTTTTTGTTTTTTGTTATTTTTTAAAAACTTTTGTTTGGCTCTTCTGATTATTCTCAAAGGATGGGTTGGTTGAAAATATAGTGCCTGTCCATCAGATTTATTTTGAAGTGTGCATGGGAATGGGGAAACAGAGGCCAAATCAGCTGGGAAAACTTTCTAAGCTAAACAATTTGATAGAAGACATTTAACACAGTAAACTCAGATTGAGTGTGTTGAATGAGGTGAAAGAGCAAGTAGGGGGCAATGAAGAGATCTAAAGATCAAGAACATCATTTCAAGAGGTGAAATGATCAGAGCTCAGTAGCCAAACCATCTATCTGGAGCTGGAACAATGGTTTGCCCAGCAGAAGCTGGAACCACAGAGTCCCAGGGGTGCTGCTAAGTGCAGGGGAGGACAGGATAACCTGATTCCTTGACCGGTCTGCTCCTCCTGCCCTCCAGCAGCTTTCTAGTACCTCTTATTGACCAAACTTAACAGACAGGCAGTGACCAAGGGAGTCTGGGAAAAGCAGAGGATGGCAGGGAGGGAATCTAGGACCAAGTACACCAAGGAATGGACACCAGGCTTACCTGGCAAGACACCCAAGAAATTAGTCATTATGGTTTCTTCTGGGATAAAAGGAGGCTGGAGGATTGATGGATTGGGGGACTGAAGTTGAAAGAGATTTAGTGTGTGTCCATATTGACAATAAACACAGACCAGTGACAAGTCAAATCAAGCCCTCAATAGATGTCTGCCATAGCAGCATTTCTCAGACTTTGGGGTACACTGAAATTACCTCTTATCCTGAAGAAAATGCATACCTCATAAGTGAGTAGCCCAAGGTGGCCCTGGGAAACTGCACTTTAACAACCATCTCGTGTGATTCTGGTGTGGTTGATCCAGGTGGAACACACTTCAGAAATGGTGGCCCAGAGGCAGATTCAAGCCCCATCAGAATGATCACAACCACGTGTCCTTTCATGCCATGTAAAACCAATTCCTCTTTGAAACCCTCCCTACCAAGAAAGGAAGACATTGGTCCTTACTCCTCTCCTGCTTCTGATCTTTCTGCGCAATGTCCTCCAAATGCCCTTATAATTTGTCCTAATAATATGTGTCTGCTTTCCTCATTATCACCTGAGAGTTAAGGACTTTTCTAATTTACAACAAATCCTAGAAGTGTCTTGCACTGTACATGGCACAAAGCAGGTGTCCACTCAAAGTTGGTAAAATTGATTGACCCATGATTTCCAGAGAAAGAGGGAATCTGAGTCAGCTGAAGTGACCAGGAAGGGCTTCCCATAGGAGAAATCTCCTTATACAAACGAGTGGAAGGGAAAAATGCATTCCAGGCTGGGGAAAGAGAATATACAAAGTACTAAAGGCAGGCAGGCTCATTTCTATTAGTGAACAACCACGGCAATGAATATAAAGTGCTTTGGTGTGTTTTTTTTTAAAGACATATTCCCTAAACCCACACTCGGTGGGTCGTGTATCCCCCCTATCTGAGGCCATCACTTTCCCCAGATGTTAATGAGTGCTTCCAGCATTGATCACGGGGAGAGACCCCCACAGCTTTATAAAACATGCAGATGACTAGTTTTTAACGAATGCAAAATGTCAAACAAAAGCAGCATCACAGGCCAGTTACTCATGCATAGTAAAGTTCCCAGGGAAAGGCGAAGCAAATAAATAGGGAAAAATACCTTGGCTGGAACCATTCCTAATAGGCAATGGACAATTGGGAACAGCGGGGGTTCACAGGGACATGGGAACAAATAGCAAATACATTTGGAAGACTTCAGAGACAGCAAGATGAAGGCGGCACCAAATGGCCCCCTGGCTTTGTTTTATTAGGACACCAGGCCTGAATTCAGCCCTCCCTGATAGAAATGTACAGGGCTAATCTTTTGTTTGTTGGGTGGGTGGGCAGAGGACAGAAGATGAAAGAGGAAGAGTAGGACTGATATACAGCAAGAAGAAAGCCATTCTAGAAACGATTGCATTTAAACGGGACTTCTATGTGTCCTATGTTGAACTAACCTTGAATATGGACAGGACTTAACTTGACCTTATATTTCACAGAAACTCAGTTTTAGGCTTTTCACAATATTTCCTGATTCAGTCATATACAAAGTCACTGTATTTGTCTGTGTAGGTGTATGCACTGAAGGCAATGATTTGCTAAATGTGAACAGTTTCTATAACTTTGTTTGTGGCATACTTTCATTTTTTATACACCCAGAGCCTCAAACCCTGAGTGCAGTCTGGGTCTCTTTGCACCCTAGTCTGCTGAACCTGCTTTCTGCTTGGGTGATGCAGACAGCGTGACCTCAGAAGCTCTGGGAGGGCCCTCCATCCCTCCTTCCCTCCACAGCCCTCATATACCAGCTTAATGATGCTTAGAATCCCTTTGTCAGGGAGCACTGTCTTTCTTTCCATACTGAGAAATGAGCCTTAAGTTGCACTCTCTCCAGGAAGAGAGTATCAGTGGGTTGGAAGTGTCAGTCTCTGAGTCCTTCTGGAAGCCTTTCTGTAGGGTAGTTCTTTCCCCACTTCACCAAGGTGCCAAGCTATCAGTGGCGGGAGAGGGCAGGCCATTCAGCAGGGTCTTTAGGCTTCCAGAGAGAGGTCACCACAGTGGGAACTGCCTGCCATGTTCAGATTTCCTGCAAATGAGACTCTACCTGGTCATCATCTGCATTCGTTTTACAGGTTTGTAGCAGGCACTCTGTGCTTAAGATGCTCTTTACAAGACGAACGTATCTATTGTACACCTGCCAGGAATTCCAGCTGCTGATGGCTCATGGCTATGTCACTCACTGGGCATTGACCTAGGCTGTGGGGAAACTGCCATTGCAAAGATTATGCCCCCTGCTGTGATTGGCCAACAATGGAACTAGAAAATCCTGATGTCAATCATTCCACTGAAATCTGTCAAGCTCTGTGCTGAGCACGTTTTTCCACTGATGTGCATCCCTGCCACCTGAGAGCTCTGCTTTATCATGTGTGGGAGGCCATCCCTCCTCTGGGACACTCATCATATGAAAGAATGGGTTCTGCTCTTTAATGAATGCCTGTGATTTCATGTTGCCTAGGCATTCATTTTTGAATGCAAGTTTTGAATACAACTTCTCATACTGCAAGCAGGCCACTAGTGCACTTTCCAATCCCATACCACACCCAAATGGCTTAAGTCAGTGGCCAAAGATAAAAACTTAAAGACATTGCCCTTGAATAGCTGACTGGGTTTTCCACTTTTCTGTAACTTCTTTTAAGTAGACCATTCAAGATTTTACCTGAGAACTTGAAGTGACCCTGATATGTATGGCCAGCAGGCCAGGCTTTCTTCTCTCTTCCCCTTCTCCACTACCTGACCTCCTTGTGTGTGGCCTTCGGGTATGCTGCGTATCCCCCAGATGTCTAAGTACTGAACATCAAGCTTTCCCATTGTTGCTGTGCCCGCAGTCTGAAGCCTAATGGCAAGGATGCCCCCAAAAGGACCTCTGCAGGTGGATCCCCTGTGGATGCTCTTCTTTTGGGGCTGATAGTAGTGACCAGTGAAGTTGCTAGAGAAAAGCAAAGAGTTTCCCTCAGCGGAGCCCCATCTAGCTCTTTCTTGCTTTTCTGACTTCCACCACGGAATGACACAGTATGAAAGCCCTCACTGGATGTAAACCCTCAATATTGACTCCCTGGTCACAAGCCAATCAATTTCTGATCATTTAAATTTGGTATTCTGTAATAGCAGTACAATATAGACTAAGACAGATATTAAGAGGGCTGGGGGATTAGAGGGGAAGCCAGTCTGGAATAAATGTGATGACTTTATATTTGGATTCTGAGTTTGAGCTGGCTGAGAACTATGGGGCAATGTTCAGCTACTGCTAAAAATGTTGACCTGGAGCTGAACAAGGATCTGAGCAGAAGTTATGCAGGCTAGAACAGAGGCTGTGCTGCCTTTGCAGAACCAATTCTAAGTCCTCTTAGGAATAGTATCTCAAAATACTATGATCCTATACCCAGGCCTGCACTGCAGTATATATTCAACTTCACAATGGGACACTCAGACAGAGAAAATTTCTCTGGGCAAATGTCTGGAGGCAGCCAAGGAGGTAGATCTCATTTGATGTTGAACCCAACCTGGTTCTGGTATTCATGGCAGAAAGGAGGACTTAAAGGAGAGACTCCCGTAGCTCATGGTCAGTGCAGGATGCTAATGGGAAAAATATGATTCTGGCCCTGAGAACAGCAAATATTCCTGGACTCAGGGAAAAAACAAGAAATGAAAGAGAAGCCATGTAGAAATGTCATTAGCACTTTCACAGTGATAAAAGAAAATACTTTTAAAATAAATGAGGTGCTACTAAATAAATGAGTCACTTGAAAATGTACTTGTGGGAGAGCAGAGATAAATTAAAAAACAGATTAAAGTAACATCTGTATATTAACATCATCATAAAATGGAATGGTAATGGGGAAGCATGCCAGGTATTATAAAACAATAACCAGAAACATGTCAGTTACTGAAATCCCACCCCCGATGCAGAGGTAGTAATCTCTGGTGTTTCCATAGCATATTTCTCCCAAATGATCCTATAAGAAGGTCTGTTCAACGCTGAAAAATGCCTTTAAACCCCATCACAGCATAACCCCACCTCAAAAAGACTATGTGCTGAATTGTCACCAGTAATGATGGGTCATAGGCATGACAGCTCCTGCCATAGAGATGTGAAATGCCCATTTGACATAGTCAAAGTCCTTAAGAGATAAGATTGCTTGGAATATTAATAACAAAAAATAGCAGCTACAAACTTGGCATCTGTAGGCCATTTTTTAAAACCTTTTTAACCCACTTTCCCATCTGACCCTTATAGGAGAGCTGTAAAGCTGCATCCCCATTTAAAGGATAAGGAGTCCAGGCTATTGGGTTGTATGTCTAACTCAAAACCAAAAAGAGATGGTGATAGGTTTCTTCACTGGAGCCCAGGCACACCCACCCCAGGAACATTTTTCTCTTTGGCCCTCCTAGTCCCTGCCAGCCCAACTCTGCCTCTGCTCATCCATTGCCTGTGTCAGTCGAGGCCCCAGGCCATCAACCTCACACCATAGAGTCCTTCCTTCTACTGGCTTCAGTTCCTCCCTCAAGGCTGATTGGCATTTCCCTTTTAATGGGTCTCATTTGACACTCACTCTAGGGCTCTTCTGTGTTCCTCTAGTCATCAATTCAGCTTCCTATTTCCTATCCCAAGAAAGCCCCTTCCACTTGCTCTGATGGACACAGAAGCCATCAAAGCAGGGGTGTTTTCCATCTTCACCTTGGGTTTCCTCTGGATCCTTTCCTCCCTTCCTGCCTCCCCTTCAGATTCAGGCGAGTCCCACCTCCCTTGCCCACAAGCCTCCTCACACCCTTGATATTCTGCAAATGTAGACCATCAATCTCCTCCTCTCACCTGCACTCCTTCCTTTCCCTTGGCAGCTGCTTACTTGGATTCTATGAGTCTCTCTTGTTCTGCAAAACCATTTTCCTCAGCCCTTATTTGTGCCCTTCCTCCAGAAGCAGTCCATCCCTCTACGCTATTCATAGGTAAATGCTGGAGGTTGCATCTGAATCATTTATGGGTGATGGTTAACTTGATGTCAATTTTTTTTTGTGCAACACTGGGTTTTGAACACAGGGCTTCATGCTTGCGGTGCAGACATTCTACCACATTACTGTCAGACCTTTAATTGTCAATTTGGCTGGATTGAGAAACACCTAGGTTAGTAAAGCATACCAGGGGTGAATCTGTTGGGGCATTTCCTGAGAAAACTAGGGCATGAGCATTCTGACTTAATGAACAGTTTAATCCATTGATGGATTCGTAATTTGAACAGACTCTGGGGAGGTGGTGGAATATGGAAAGTGTAGGAAATAGCTCACTGGGGGCGTGCCTTTGAAGAGTATATCTTGTCTTGGCCTTTTCCTATCTCACCCTCTACTTCCTGTTCACCATGAGGGCTGTCACATGCTCTGACTGCCATGATATCCTTGGAGCCAAGCAACCATGGACTAAATAAACAAGCTAAAATAAGTAATTCCTCCCTTTAAATTGTTTGTGTCAGATATTTGGTCACAGCGAGGCAGAAGTAAATAAAATAGGGAGATTATTTAGAATATAGATTCCTATTTCCCTCTTAAGAATTAGATGTCCTATGGTGCTGTGGGAATCTTTATTTATAACATTTTCCTAGGACACTCAGATGAGAGCTAGGTTTGGTGAATTTCCGTCCTCAGGACCTTCACATGATCCTTAAGTTCCACGGAACTCCCATTCACTGAATGATCAGAGACGAAGGTGAAGCAACAGGGAGCTGTAGTCGATGGGACAGGAAGGTGGGACCAGGTGTCAGAGACCCTGAATGCTGGGTCAGAAGTCATGGGAGGGGATGGCCTGCACAGGTTTTTGAGTGAGAGAGACCCTTAGAAGCGTAAACAAATGACGTGACTTGCATGTGGTCCCTTAGCCAGCTCCACTGTAGCAGTCAGAGGGCAAGGCAGGGTGCAATGGGGTGTGTTCTGGTGTTGGGCAGCCTCTTCCAACAACAGAAGCTCAGCCATGGTAGGGGGCGAGCCGAGGGTACAGGCCAACACTGTACAACAATCACCAGACAGCTGCACTGAACTGTGGAGAATGAAACCTGCTCTTCCAGTCCCTAGGGTTCCCCACCATCACTTGCTATGTACAGTTATTCACATGCAGTATGCAGAGTTCCAAGATGGGATGTTGGATTAATTTCCTAGGGCATTGCAACAGGTTCCAGACACTGAGTGGCTTAAAGCATCAGAAACTTACTCCCTCACAGTTTTGAGGGCCGGAAGTCTGAAGCCAAGGCATTGACAAGGCCATGGTGCCTCCAAACCCTCTAGACATGGCTCTTTCCTTGCCTCTTCCAGCTTCTGGTTGCTGCAGGTATTCCTGGCCACGGCAGTCTCACTCCAGTCTCTGCCTCCACCTTTATATGCTAATTTTTTGTGTTTCCTCTGTTCTCTGTTCCTCTGTTTCACTTCTCTCTGGTTGTAAGGATACCAATCATAATCGATCATGGGACAATGCCATCCAATATGACCTCATTGTAACTTGATGCATTAAAGCTGGGATTGACCCTACTTCCAAATCAGATCACATTCATAGGCAACTTCAATGTCCTTTTTTTTTGGAGGGGGGACATAATTCAACCCCCAACAGGTGTTTACTGGAATAACATATATCTAATTTCCACTAATTATAACATATATCTAATATATCATATAACATGTATCTAATAACATATATCTAATTTCTGTCTCCACTAATGATACTGCCATGGGAAAGGTGAGATGCCAAAGGAGGTTTACCCCATGTAAAACAGTGGGCAAATATGCCTTAATCTGGCTTTCTGGCTATTTCCAGAGTCTGCTTAGGCTACAGGTAGAGCAAATTTCATATAAGGTAATAGGGTGAAAGTATTTGCATCTATTGGAACACTGGTGTTTCCAGCACTGGAGACAGACTTTCAAATTAAAACACTGCAGGAATACTTCTGAACATACCTGGCCAAGATGGAAGAAATCCACTGTAGTCAACCTCTCCAACTAAATACAACTAAGAGCACTAGACACTAGACAAAATACAAAAAGCAACTGCTACCTGGTGATGCTGAAAAAACAAGACCAGGAGGCTAGGAAAAGGGAGCCATGTTGAGGAATGACACGAAACAAGGGTCACATACCATTTTCCCTCTCTCATGAACTGGCCCTGATCTGAAGGTGGTCTCAGTGCCACCACACTTCAGTGTAAACAGTAGAACTTAGGGAAAAGTGTGACTATCTTTCTGGCTGGATGACCAGAAGCAGGGTACTTACGAGCTGGACAGTGTGGGGGAGAATTCTGTTTCTTTTTTTTTTTTTTTCCTCTCTCTGTACTGGTCCCACCCGCATTAGCAGACCAAAGGAAAAAGAAAGCATACAGTCATCTCAATATATACAGAAAAAATATTGGACAAAAGAAGTTCCTGAACCAGATCCAGGATATTGGTACCACTGTAGACCTACTAATAGGCTGAACAAAAGACACAATGCTAGTGTTTGTGAAGATGTGGAGCACCTGGAACTCACGCTCATTGCCGATAGGAATGGAACTGGCCCATCCACTTCCATAATTTGGCAGTTTTATCTTATAAAGTTAGTCACACACTTACCATATGACCCATCAGTCAGTTAATTATTCGAGAGAAATGAAAATTTGGGCTTACAGAAAAACTTGTATGTGAATGTTTATAATGTCTTTGTTCATAATCCTCAAACCTGGAAACAAGTCTTTAATTAGTGAATGGATAAATTGTAAAGCATCCTTTCAATGGGACAGCACTCAGTAATAAAAAGGATGATGTTATTAATACAAGAATCACCTTGGATAAATCTTAAATGCAATATACACCACGTGAGGGAGGACAGACTCAGAAGCCTATATATTCTGTAATTTCATTTATATGACATTCTGGAGAAAACAAAACCATAGAGACAGAGAACAGATGAGTGGTTGCTGGGGTGGAAGTGGGGAAACGGTGACTCCAAAGGAGACCAAGACGTCTGGAGGTGTGACAGCCCTGTTCTGTGTCTTAACTGTGGTTACCTAACTGTAGATACTTGCAAAAAACTCATAGAACTGGACACCCCAAAGTTAATTTTAGCTTATGTAAAGCAAAAATAAATGAAAATTAGTACAAGCAAATAGAATAATATCCAAAGTTATGGGCAGGAGCAAAATTAAAAAGTAAAACAAAATGAAACAAAGCTATGGAAAGACAACATTTAAACAGAAGCAGATTACTTAGCAGGGCTACACTTTATCACCACTTCTTCCTTAGCTCACAATTAGTCAATCTTATCCCCTGAAAGAGAGCGGGTCCTTGAGAGAAGGAGACATTGTACAGACGAGAGCTAACGGGAACCGAGTGGAGGGCGGTCTAGAATGAAGTACCTCTAGTACAGTAGATGCTAGATACTTTCGAGGCTCCTGAGGATCTAGTATTTCACATACTCCTCTCTAGAACCTGGGTTCTCTATTTTTCTCTTTTTGGCAGTACTAGAGTTTGAACTCAGGGCCTCATGCTTGCTAGGCATGTAGTCTACTGCTTGAGTCACACACACCCAGCCCTTTTTTGCTTTAGCTTATTTTTCAAAAAAGGTCTCACATTTTTGCCCAGGGCAAGCATGAAACAAGATCCTCCTACCTCCACCTCTTGAGTAACTGGGATTACACCCAACTTGTTTTTTGAGCTAGGGTCAGTCTAACTTTTTTCCCTGGCTGGCTTTGAGCTATGATCTTCTGATCTCCCCCTCCAGAATAGTTGAAATTACCAGTGTGCAAACCATGTGTGCCCCCTACCATTTTTTCTTTTAAAGGGATTAACAAAAACAAATGAATTCCAACTTAATATTTGCTGTTGATTCAAACAACATTTCTGCGATGTCCTTATCATTCCCATTTCACAGATAGGAAAATTGAGGCTAGAATGACTAAGTGACGTATTCAAGGTCTCAAAGCCAATAATGACTAACCCTCGATAAGAACTTTGTCTGCAAATGCCAATGTCTATGCTGTTGGAACAGTTGGGAGAAATCAAAAAGTCAAGAAGAGTTTTTCAGCTTGCTTGCTAGCTTGTGTGTTGATCATGAGAGCTACACGAACAGAAGTGAGCTACAGAGCTCAGTAAGGAGATGGGTGTTGATTGTAAGAGAAGGAACTGGAGACAGAACACGTTGGCTTTTCCAGAGTTGTTAGAGATGCATCCAGCCTTAGGCAGACAGAGACGAGGAATGAAGAAGTGAAGAATTCTTCATTCTTCACAAGGTACTCATCCCTCTATCGTTGCATTGCTCCTAATCGTCCTCTGCCCAGGGCCCTCCCTTCCTACTAAGGCACAGATGAGGATTAATGAAAATGATGAGATTTTGGTCCCTGTAACTGACTAGAAACCTGACTGACTAGAAATATCACAAATGCAGATATTCAGTCTCTTCAGGCCCCAGGGAGGCTCATCTGCCAAAAGCCTTAGGCCCTTCATTTGTTCATTCATTTAGTCAGTTAGCTCTCTAGCTGGTCCACCAGCAAATTTATTAAGTGCCTGCCGTGTGCCACGCTCAGCTCAGAGGACATAGAAACCATCTCCACTGTTACTGTTGGAGGGTCAGCACCCAGTGACTGGGATGGGATAAGTTAGTGGCGTAGCAGTGTGTCCCTATCTCCTTGGTTATTCATAAACTATTTCCTGAGTAGGTATTCTAATTCTTACCTACGTCTCAGAGATGCCAGAAAGAGCAATTAGCTGATGATCATCTGAGACAGAAAGAAGACAAAAATGGAAAATACAAAGCTCTATAAATGATTCTCTCCTCCGTTACTACCATCATTATTGTCACCATCATCACAATCATCATTATTTCTGCTGAGGAACTGTTTCGTCAAACTATTCCCATAGTTTCATTCAGGAAAGAATAAGCCTGAATGGAACCTGAAAATTAAGGAATTAGGAGACATGTATCTGAGGAGAGCAAGAGAAAGGGAGGGAGGGAGCGAGAGAGAGAGAGAGAACTTTCTGTGCTTAACCATGCAATCACCTCTAGAAATTTCCATTCCTGTCACTAAGTCTATTTGGCACTGAGGGAGGCCTAACATGGAATTGAAATTTGTGAAAAAGATCCCCTCCTTTCTAGTCCAGGCCTCAAGGAACAGCAATGACTCTGTCCTTTATCCATCAGTCTTTAAATACCCTCTGTCCCAGTCATTCAGGGCTATTTCCCACTAAAGTACCATCTTCAAAGTTGAAATGATCAAGAATTAGGTGAGAGTATCTGCAGCCCTCTGCCCCTTGGTACAAGAGTGTAAGGGCACCAAAGGACCCAGAGTGCAGGGACAGCAGTGAGGTCCACTGAGCACTGGGGAAGCAGTCCAAGGAGCTAGAACAGTGGTCCAGTTGGGAAAGCATGTTGGGTAGTGTAACCAGAGAAGAGTATAAGGTGGTGGCCCTCAGGAGGGAGCACACTACATAAAGTTTGCCTCATTCCCCTTCTGCCTGGAATGGAAGGATCCCATGATGTTCACAGCCACAGGGTATCACAAAGCTGCAGGAGAGGCCTTAAAGAGCACAGGATTCATTTTTGCTAAATGAATGAGGATTAAATGGAGAGGCTGAGTTGTCCAGGGACACATAAAGCTAGAACTCTGGTTTCTAAGAAGCTCCTCCTGACCTGATCTTTCCCTCTTCGCACTTGTAATGACTTCCTCAGGGGCTGTCTTCCCTTAAAGTCTGTGAGCGCCATAAGACCAGACAGACATTGTGTTTATCTGGTTTAGCATATATTCCTAATACCTAAATAAGGGGTGGCTCTGTGTGTGTACATGCATGTGCTTGTGTGTGTATGCATATATCGATGTGGACATTGTACACATACCACCAACTTTGCATATGTTTCTTCTTGTTTCCCTTCTTGGAAAAGCACAAAACCTGTTTTTCTCCACCTCTTTTTACCCTCTACCCTATTCTCAGTAGAGTATTTTGCTCAGAGTGAGCATTTGTTCTATATTTAATGAAAATTAGTTGATTCCAAAAAGAATTTGCAACACAGCAGCAATAATGACACCTACATTGGTCTAGCTCTATTTAATTTTAAGTGTCTTTGCATGAGTGAGAATTAATTGCCCATTTTTAGTACGCTACACATTTTAAATGTATATTTGAAATGCACATTACTTAATACATAAAGTTAGCAAATATCTTTGCCTCTTTTAGGGAAATGGGAAAAGGATGTACTTAATATAGAGGTGAGCTACCTAAGTGGAGAGCAGATTGTACTTGAACAGTCTATCACTCCTGTTTCTATGGGGAACAGAAAAAAGGCAGAGTTGAAATGAATCCAGTCTAGTCCTTCTCGCTGACTGACTTCTTCAATAAGTTTTGCAAACTCCAGGAAATCAATGCGAGTCAACTCCCTGTATAGCTATCCTTATCTCAACTAGCAAAAACCCTTGGTCCTTCCTATTATTGCTTATACTCTCTCTTCAAAAAAATTAGGGATAAGGGCAAAATAGTTTCTGCCGGGTATCGAGGGGGTGGGGGGGGTGAGGGAGAGGGAGGGGGGTAAGAGAGGGGGTTGGGGAAGGAAGGAGAAAGGACCCAAATATTGTATGCACATATGAATAAAAAAATTGTTAGAAAAAAAATAATAAGTTTTGCAAACTCTGCCTCAGTCTCCTCATATATAAATGCAGTACAATAAAATTTCATTCCTAGGACTGACTGTGAGAATCACGGATATATCTGAACTTTTATCTGGCACATAGAAGGCATTCTATAAATGTCAGCTTCTGCTTTCCCTCCTCACTTAGGGAGTCTTCCAGGAAGAGTATAGATTCAAAACTCTTCTGAGTAAGAGAGTGTAAGACATTGACCTAGTACTTACTCTCCTGGTTTCCAGAGTTCTCTCCCCGACCTCAATCCTTGGGAAAGTTTAAAGAAACACCAAGGCTACCTCCTCCAAGCCTTGTCCAGCACACAATCTTCTTCCCTTCTCCCCACCTACTCATCCCATTTGAAACTCTTACAAAGGAATCCCTCCATCTGTCTCTAGTTGTGTTTGTTTTTCCAAAACACCTCTTGCAAAATGCAGTTTTAATAAAAGAACGATGATCATTTGGTGGATTACAGAATAGTAATCCACAAAATCATACTTCAAAAGACTAGGCCTATTTGATGTTTATAGCAGGGAAATGTATCACTTAATAAGCAAAAAATCCCAGAACATGAACCAGGTTTCCCCTTTCTTTCCTTCTCCAGGAGAAATTAAACAACTTTCAGAAGAGGATGCTAATGTATGTTCCCATGCCTATTCATCTGATCAAACTTTATTGTCTGTGTCAGGCTGCCAATTAAGGTATGGCTCTCTTATCACATAAACTTCCCGAGCCACCCTAAAGGTTAATTGAATCATGTACATGTGATGCTCCAGTGGACAGAGGGCTGTAGAATTCTTTTCAGACAGTGGATCTGTTGGGAGAGCAAAAAAAAAACAAAACCAGAATGATTGTTATACAACTAAAGAAGAGGTACCTGATAGGGAAGAATAGCCGGAGCCCAGCTTCTTTCCTTTGTGTTCAAATTTTTCATGGCACCACTTTCAAGTTCTCAGGAGTCTCCTCCATTTCTGCTCTTCTCCCTTCAATGACATTTCTGATGGAGACAGAAATTGTAAGTCAAGTCCATCCTGGGGCAGTACCAGAGCAGATGACCAGCCATAGTTTAGGCCCCAAATCAAGACTTTGACAAAGACCTGCTACTTCAGTGAACTTCCTTGAAATGAATGTAGGACTGCTCAGAGGACTCCCTCTAAGAGAATGTGTTTATGTAATTCCAGGCCTTCTCTAAACTAGAAATGATAAGCTAGACAGAATGATCTTTGCTTTTAAGCCTTTGCTGAATGAGTAACTAGGTAGAGTCATGGATTGTTCGAGCTATTGCAGGTCCCTAGAAATCTTTCCCTCAGTCCCTTAGACTGTAGATGAAGGGGTCAGAGAGGTAGTATGGCTTTTCCAAGTATACAAAAGAAACTACTGTAGAATCCTGGTCTGCTGGTGAGGGAAGTCCCATGAGCAGGACTGAAGTTGTCTAAGCCTTCTTGTGAATTTGCTCTGTGGTCACCCTTCATAAGAACATCCACCTATAAATAAACACTGACTATACTACCAAGAAAATCTAAGTTCAGTAAGTCAGATCCCTGAGGGCCTCCACTTGTGGCATCCTTAGTTTCCAGAAATACCTTTAAGAACAGTTTGCTTTCCCAATTTTGTTCATAGTTCTGTTTCCCACAATTTTTCTAAGTGGACAAAGCATTTTGGTTAACAGAACTGAATTCCTTTGTAATTTAGACGAGCTTTAAATCATGGTTTCCTTCAAGGATACAGCTCACTGTAGAGTTTTCTAGAGAAGATGTCTGAGAAGATTGTGACAGGGAATCCCAATATGGATGGCAACATTACGGGCTCAGAGTCATAGACTCTTAGGATCTCAGGGGTACTTTAAAGATCATCTTGCTCAACTATCACCCAGCACAATTCTTGGGCCTCAAGAAGTACTTGGTGAATGCATATAGGCACAAATGGATGGGTAGATGGATGGATGGATGGATAGATGGGTAGATGGATGGGTAAATGGATGAGTGGATGGATGGATATATGGTTGAGCTTTCCCAACCTCTACCCTCCAGAGATCAACTGAACTTCCCATTTGGAATGGACTTGCTAAGAGACTCCAAAGTCTCTTGACCTAGATGGTGTCCTGGTCCCACACATGTCTCTGGACATGCTCCTATTTGTCATTTTCCCTTGCAAAAAGGCCAGAGTAGGATGTAGAATTTCCTAAATGACCCAACTTAATCCCTGTGACAGAAATCACTAGCTGTCCACCACAATCTATTCTCCCTGTCTTCCATGTAAACACAGGACTGACTGCCTTTCCTGGCCTCCTTTGCATTTAGCTAGAGCCATATGGAAATTTTACTCAATGAAATGTAAGATGATTTTGATGTATTCCATTTGTAGATTTCTAAGACAGAAGATATGATTCCTCTTCTCTATGACTTCTGTCTTCTTCTACCAGCTGGAATAGATGGCAACTCATGGTCCAAGCATTTGCCAGAATCTCAAGACAGGAGGAGCATGGCTCCTTGAGTCACATGTGGAGGAGAGCTGCCCTGTGGGCAATAACACCAAAGTCGCACTGTTTCTTAAGGAAGAATAGACTTCTTCTGTGCTTGATACTTTGAAATAGGTACTGCTGCCTCAAAAATCTAAAACATATGGCATTGGCTTATAGGTCCAGTGATAAACAGCAGAGAAAGACACTAGGAAACAGAAAAGAAGGTTATTTATGTGAAGAAGTTGCAAAATAAATGATTGAACTGTCACATCCAGGAATGTGAATGTGAAGATGAACCCAGAGTAAGTGTTTATAGAACCTGCATACCTAGGGGAAGAATTTGAAAAAGAACCAAAAGATGGGTTTCATATACCTAAGTAATAAATAAAGATATGAGTTCTAGCATTTAAGAGTGAGGATGGAAAGGAAGAGGAAGTTCCAAGAAATTTGAGCATTCACATAGTTGGAAAAGTCAATCAGAAATAGGGGGAGATAAGACTTATATCTTGCCACTCAAGCTTGTTGTTTGAGATGTCTTTGATGTGTCTCCATTAACTTAGGAAAGAGAGGCATGAGAACAGGGCTAAGAACTATATCTAACATACCAGTTTGGTTGTAATTCCCAGCTTGGGAAGTTGACTGCAAGTTAATGGACCAGAAGTTTTTGAGAGAATTGTTCTATTGAAATGGTCTCTGACTGTATGAATCCTGAAATACTTTCTCTGTCCTAGTTCATTGTATGCTGCTATAACAAATACTTATTGGTGGCTAATTCATAAAGAACAGATATTTGTCTCTGATAGTTCTGGAGGTTGCGAAGACCAGGGTTAGGGTTCTATATTTGGTGAGGACCTTGATGCTGAATCATCCCATGGAGGAAAGCAGAATGGCAAGGGAACATCTTGAGGGAGAAAGAACAAGAGAGGCCCAAACTCACTTTTCTAATAAATTTTCTTTTAAGAGAACAAACCCACTCTTGTGATGACATTAATCCATTAACGTGGACAGAGCATGACATAATCACATCTTAAAAGGCTGGGTCTTTCAAAACTATTGCAGTGGAGATGAATTTTCCAACACGCAAACAGTGGGGGACACATCAAAACCATAGCAGTATCCAAATTTGCATGAGCAGAAAGAAAAAGAAAACTTTACATGTCCATGAAATTTGGACAGCACCCAAGGGACATATGCATCTTGGTGTCCATTTCAGATGCAGCCAGGAAGGATTATGGACAAGAAGGAACACCTTAGGAAGTAAAGTCAAGGGCCTTGGAGAACAATGAGTAAAAGGCTCTTTCCTTGGAGAAAAACCAAATTCTAGTTAAGGGGAGGGGGTCTTTTCTCTAGGTCTAGCCAGAAGGATTCCACAATTATTGCAGACTGGGGACTTCTGTGTCCTGTTCAGTTCCCCATTCTCTGAGTAGAAGTTGCTACTATGTTTGCTTTGTCTCTATTCCCCATTGAATATTGTGAATGCTATGGAAGTGGAGAGAGGAAGTGACTTGTCATCAGCTCAAAATAATCACATCCAATGTACAATGAGGACTTTCCATTCATTGAAGGTGCTGGCCTTGTGTGTGGGCTTGGTAACTAAACAGGACTTTGGGCTGTCTCTCTAGGAGAAGACAAGGGGCCTATGTGTAGGACAGAAAATACTGAAGAATAATTGGTGACCATAGGGCCAGACCATTACTACAGCGTGGCCTACTCTGGTTAATACATAGTCACTCTCCTTTGAACCTTCACTCATTTATAAATCTTCCTGGACAAAGATGTGAAACTCCTATTATGGTCTCACCAGATTTATGACCTTGTGGTTTTCACTATGAAGAAACTAAACTCACTGACACTGTGAATGCCCACAAGTTTTCTCTCTGGTTAGAGACAACTCCTTTTGGCCAAAAAAAAAAAAAATGGGAAATCACTCCTTGAATTACTTCCAAGTCCCACCCTCAGTACCCAAGACATGACATGTCGAAGCCAGAAGTCTCCTGGATTCTTTGGCCTGCACCATCTCTCTCTTTCCTTTGCTGGAACTTATGTTGGGGGCCACTCCTTCATTACCAGGCATGCCCTGTTTCACATTCTGGTTTTCATTTCCTAATGATAAGATTTGTAAGGAAATTCTATGAATAAGGACAATTCCTTACATGTATCCTCCACAGAACTGCCTAACAGTAAATAATTAAGAAATATCTATTTATTAATTAGTTATCAAATTTACAAAGTAAAATGCTATAGTTTGGATCTTGAATGAACTATTTTATTTACAATGTGTATGGTGACAATATTATTTATTCTCCAGATTAGGACACTTTTGAGATTTAAAAGTATAAACCAAGAATGTCCCAAATAAGCAGAATGTGTAGTCTCCTTAAAAATGTGCTAGATACTGTGTTAGGTACTTCAAATGTTTTACTTAATTACTGAACTGACCACATTCAGGTAAGAGTAAGTATCATTATTCTTATTTTGCACCTGGGAAAATCAGGTTCTCGAAAGGTTAATTGACTTGACCCTCAAATCACACCACAGTTGGCCAGCAAAAGAGCTGGGATTCAGATATAGGTCTCTAATTTTAAGGCTCTTGACTTTGCCACTGACCTTTCTACAATCAGGCCCCCAGGACTTCTCCCCATGTGAATCTCTTTGCTTCTCTGTTTCCCATTCCTTTAAAAATAGTATTAATGCAAAGTTTTAAAACATACATAAAGGTATCGATGTCATAAAGGTCCATACACCACTACCTGGCTTGAAAACTAACCCATCGCAAGTCCATCTGCGGTCCCCTGGGTACTACTTCCCAATCCTATTTGTCTCCCTCACCCAGGGAAGTGAAAACTATCCTTAACTTGACTTTATAGTTTCCATGTAAGCCTTTTTACTGTTAAGGCACATGTATGCACTCACAAAGGGCCTGCTGTCCAGTTTTGTAGGTTTTCAAAGTTTTTTAAATGGTAGTATGCTGTGTACAGCCCTTGGCAACCCTTTCTCTCTCTCTCTCTCTCTCTCTCTCTCTCTCTCTCTCTCTCTCTCTCTCACACACACACACACACACACACACACTTAACAGCGGGGAAGCGCTCTTTCATTTTTAGCACTGTGTAGTTTTCCACTGTGTGAATACACAATAGTTGATTGCTGCACTCCCTTCTTGAAAAATAATGAAAATAGTTTCATTGCTCACTGTTACACACAGTGTCCCCATGAACCATCTTGTCCACTTGTCCTCATGCACTCTCTGTAATAGATCTTATAGAGTGTAGACCCAGGGATGAGTTGCTGGGTATAAGCATTTGCCTGTCTTCAGCTTTGCTAGATATTGCCAGACTGTTCTCTACAGCAATTTTGGCAATTTTCCTTCTTGCCAGCACCAATTGTAAGTTAAGATTGCTTCATATCCTCACCCAATATTGGTCTGCTCAGACTTCTTTATTTTTGTAATAGTATCTTGAACAATGTTTTGAAATAGTGTCATAAGATGATTTTAATTTTCAGTTCTCTGCACCTCTCTGATTACTATGCAGACAGAACTTTTCATCACAGGTTTATAGGCTGCTGGGGTTCAGATAGTAGCAGCCCTCCCTTTTCTTCTCTCCAATTCTCTATCCCTCCAGGCTCATCTTCACTTATAAGGCTGCCTTTGCAAGAGAAAGTCATTATTCTTTCTTACCACCTCACAGCAAGTGCCAAGTCCCGTTGTGATTTAAGGGTTATGTTACCAATTGCTCTGGAGAAAGTGGCAAGAGATGACATAGATAACAAACTAAGGATGTTATGAATGTCTATAATCTTACTAAATTCTTGCTTCCAAAGCCTACACTTCTGCAGGTTTCTCCTACTGGGGTCTTTGGATTAGAGTTACGGATCTACTTCTCACAGGGTTCTAAAGTTCTCTAGGAGATACTTTAATTTATGTTTATATTTTGCTCATAATCTTAAGCTCATATATTAACATTTCATTTTCTGGGATGTCTTTTTTTTTTAATATTTCTATGTAAGTAGAATGCCTACAATTCTGATCTTGGTGCCAAGTGAGACATCGGAACAGATGTGGCCCTAAGGGACCTAACATTTAAGATGTTAAGGCTCTGTTAATACAATACTCATCTAAAAGTGTCATTTAAAAAATCACTTATGGTCTTACACCAGTAAGTCTGGACATAAGTGGTTCCAAGGCTATTTCAGAGATTCAAGGATATCATCAAGTTTCCAGGTTTTTTCTGTCTATCTGTTCTGCCATCTGATGTGTATTTGCTTTCCAAACTCAGCTTTGTTGCCTCAGAGTCCATGTTCCAGGCATCCCATCCTCAGATAACTAAGTTAAAGTGCAGGAAACCAGGGTAGGCTATGAGAATGCTCACTGAGACAAAACTAAAAATCTTATCCCAGAAGTCACCCAACAGGCTTTTCTTTACACAGCAGTCCTTGCTATCCACAAGTTTTACTGTCAAAGGTTTCAGTTACCAATGATCCAAAAGTCCTCCAAAGTATAAAAATTTCAAAAATAAACAATTTCTAAGTTTTAGCTTGTACACTATTATAAATGGTATGATAAAATCTCATGCCTTCCTGTTCAAGTTGTGAGCCATCCCTTTATCCAGTGTACCCATACTGTACTACCCTCCTGTGAGTAACTTAGAGTCTCAGTTGTCAAACTTAATGCAGTTGTACTTGTGTTCAAATAGCCCTTATTTTACTTAGCAATGGCTCCCATGATGAGAGTAGTAATGCTACAATTTGTGTATGCTAAAAAAGAAGACATAACTTACTTCCTTAAGTGAAGAGGTGAAAGTTCTCAACTTAGTAAGGAAGTTAAAAAAAAAACAACCTATATGCTGAAGTCGCTAAGAATAGAGAAGGAACAAATCTTCTATCTGAAATTATGAAGAAAGAAAAGGAAATGTGTGCTAATTTTACTGTATACTTCAAACTTCTAAAGTTACAGTCACCGTGTGTTGTAAAGTGCTTGGTTAAGGTGGAAAAGGCATTTAATTGCAGGGTTTGGGTAGTATTTAAGTTTTAAGCATCTGTTTGGGGCCTTGGAACATATCCCCCACAGATAAGGGGGGACTGTCATACTTAAACTGATCATAAGGTCACTGCTAGCTGCAAGGGAAGCTGGAAAAGCCAATATCTGACATCCTTCCCTCTGTGGAAGAATGTAAGTTCTGGTGTTCTGGTAGCTTGAAAGAAGGAAAGATGGATGGCTCTGAGTAAGGAAATGATGCATTTGTATCAAGTTAAAGTTACATGGCATCAACACATATTGTCAAAGTGAAAGTTTTGCAGTAGAACGAAAGAGAAAACTGTGAAAGAAACCCAAACATCATCCAGGACATAAGTCACAAAGCAAGCCAAATCCAGAGTATTGTGCATGTCTTCACTAAAATGCAATCTGAACCTCCTACCCTGCCCACCCAACACTCACAGACACAAACTCTGCAGCATGTAAGACCCTGATGTTCTTGTGTGCCTCAGTGTATGCCACGATTACTTTAAAGAAAAAAACTTACACTGCCTTCTTCTCCTGCCTTTCCTGAGCAGCTCAGTTCAATTCCTTGGCCTCCTTGATCCCATGTGTTCATGTGTACACACACATGAACTTCTTTCTGGTTCTCTCTGGCTTCCAATTGCTATTAAATATTGATCCCTGAAGACTTCATAGACTTTCAAGACAAACCATGATGCATAACTGGAATAGGATTGTGTCCCAGAAAGAGCATAAAGTCTGAAGTTAGACAGGTTTGTGTTACAACCCTGGTTCTAATACTGTACACACCAACAGCATAATAAGGGAATAGTAGACGTAACTTTATGCCAATAAATTTAACAACATAGATGAAAAAGACAAATTGAAAGACACAAGTAGCAAAAACTGACTGAAAAAGAAAAAGAAATATCTAAAGAATTCTATATCTATTAAAATGTTTAACTACTAGTTTTAAAAGAACAAAACTTTCCCACACAGAAAATAACAGGAAGGAACATTTCCCAAATCATTTTATGAGGAGACCATTACTCCTGACACCAAAACCAAAGACATAGCAAGAAAAGAAAACTACAAGCTATTGTTCTTGAATATCATCATAAAAATCCCTAACAAAGTACCAGCAAATTTCATCCAGCAACATATAAAAATGCCAGGCCAAGTGAGGTTCATATCAGAAGCATAATGTTGGCTTAACAGTAAAGAAAAATCAACATAAGTTATCATATTGACAGAATAAAGAAAGAATAACAGATTCTTATATCTAAACAGATACAAGAAATGCATTTGACAAAATTCAACAACATTCTTGATTTTTAAAAAGTTCTCAGAAAACTAGAAGCCTGAAAAGGGTACCTATGATACATCAAGAGCTATTTCACTATGTGAAATATTGTATGTTTTCTCCTAATAATGGAAACATTGAAAAGGTATTCTTTCTCATCACCTTACTGAACACTGTATTTGAAGATCTTAGCTAATGCGATAAGTCAAGAAAAAGAAATATAAAGTTTACAGTTTAAAAAGAAACAAGTAAAAATGTCTTCATTTGCAAAGAACATGACTCTGCATTGAGAAAGCTATTAAAAAGTTACATTCATCCATAAAGAAGCTTGTACATATAACTGTTCATATCAACCTGTTTCAAAATTGCCAAAACCTGAGAAAGACACAAATGCCTACCAACAAGTGAGTGAATAAATAAATATTCAACAATAAAGAGGCATACAACTGTTTTATGCAAAATCACAGATAATTTTTAAAAACATGCTAAGTGAAAAAAGTCAGACAAATATATATTATATGATTTCCCTTTGGTGAAACGTTAAGAAAGACAAATCCAATCAATGGTGAGTAAAGAGATCAGTGTTTTATGGAGATGGAGTAGAAATTGATTGAGTGGGGCCTAATGAAACCTTTAGGAATTGTGGATATATTCCATATCTTGATTATGGTGGTACTTACAGGGATGTATACATTTGTCAAAACTCATCACACTGTACATTTAAAACATATGCGTTTTATCTCTGCAGATTCTATTTCAGTGAGGTTGAGGTGTAAAAGAATATTCTGTCTTCTTCACTTATAGAGTTGCCTAGAGCAGCTGATTTGTCCTTGAGAATCTCGACTTCATAAAATGACAAGAGTAGTTATTTCGCAGATTCGTTGTGATCACCTATGTAAGTGTAATAGCAATCTATCTTAGTGTGGTACTTACAGCACAGTAAGCAAGTGCTTAGTAAAATACTAACTTATTGCTAAGTGATATCTGGAGACCACAAAGAGCTAGATCTCTAATGGTAAACTTTTAGGTGTAACAAAAGGTGTAGACAATACTTGAAGGCAAGGATCTTGGTCAGTGTTTCTCAAAATGGCCATTTCCCCTAATTCCTCCAAGCAAACCCTGTGTTTAGAACCTAAATGACATGATAAGTTGAATCAACTTCATTTCATTTGCCCTCCAGAGCATCCTTGGAAGTAGGTATACCATGACCTATATGACACAACACAGAGAGGTAAAGGAACTTGCTCAAGGTCGCACATCAACCAAGCCTAAAATTCAATGACTGACAGTAGTTTAATATATTATCCAGAGAAGGTATGGGGAAGGATGTAGAGAGGAGTTCTGTTTTCCCAGAACATCAGAGCACAGAGCAATCACTCAGTTTGCAACACTTTATGTTGGAGATAGGCGATCATGCCAAGGTCAGAGAGAAAATTACTGGAAGAATGAATCCCAGTTTCTCTCTCTTTCTTGCTCTCTGTCTCTCTCTCTCTGAAATGGTGATTTGCCCTTGACCTTCAAGAGGACTTAACAGCTCTCTTTCCAGGCATTTTTTCCCTTGCCTTTTCAAGGCATTGTGGTCCTCGTCTCCCTTACATTCTGCTGCCAGAACAACAACTAGGGAAGATGAAGGTCAGTGGACAGTGGCCCAGCTGTTCTGGCTTGGGAGGATGTCTCACTCTGTCTGCCTAGGGGGAGCAGGAAAGGTGGAGTAATTAATTTCCATGCATATCATTGCCAGGATCACTTACCGATCTGAGGAGGGAGATTAGAGATGTCACCCTGTAAATTGAGTCAGAGCCTTCACCTTGGTGCTTGGCTGGCAATTTTACACAGTGCCTGACATGGTAACAAACACAGGGTACAAAAAGGCAGCAACTCCCCTGGGTGATGGACGGGGGGAATTGGCCCAATAAATTGTTCCCTGTAAAAAGCCATGTCTCCCTCATTAAAAAGCAGTGAATTTTCTATTGCTTTTCATTAGCTCTGGCCTTGCTAGACATGAGGTATAATTGACAGTGTGGTTACAGGAGGTGGGCCCCGAGGTAAGGAAGACAAAGAAGCTGAAAAGAGATTCTTATTTATTAAGGTGGAGGTGACAGGCGGCTGCTTAATAAGTTTTAGTTGTGGGGGCCAGGAGATGGGAGAATAGTCAGATTCTCTGAGGGTTGCTCCAAGGACATTCATCCTGCCAGGGAGAAGAAAAGGGCACCCCCAGAACCAGGAAGTGAGATGGAGGCTAGCAGGCAGAGGCATGCCCAGGAATGGAACAGGTGGAGGCCATGCATGGTGATCCTTTTACCCAGCCTAGAGGGCAAGTTTACTACATCTTTCCAGGTTTCCGTTTCTCCATCTGAAAAATGGGAAGCCCCTTGAAGAACAAGATTACTCTATTTTCATATTCTCAGCATGGACCCAAGCATACTTTTTCATTCATGGATTATAATTCATTCATTTCCCTGTCATTTTGATGTTTGCATTGCCCCAGAAGTGGTTGCTGGGAGCCTCAAGCTGGCTCCTATCTTCTCATACCCCACCCCTTCATTCTTGGAGCCCTTTCTATATTCCTGCCCAAAGTGCTCTTGGATCATGGAGTACATTACAGACTTTCTGTTCATCAGCTTTGGCTTCTCTTGGTGATCATCAACCCACCTTTAAGAGATCACACATGTAGGACTTAGTCTCTCTCCACCTCAAGAGCATAAATGGTTGAGGTCGCCGTAGCAGAAGGTTGTATTGGAAAGTGAGAGCTGTACAATGAGTCCTACATCCATCCATGAGACAAATGGGAGGTCTGCCTCCCCTTCATCACATGTCTGGGGAGAGGGGCTGTGAGCATGCTGGGCACACTGGGCTGAAGTGTGACATAGGCCAGAGCCATCTTGAGACAAGAGGCTACCACTCCCACCTCAAGTAATGGGGAGGTGGAAAGGCCACATGGGCTGCTCTGGAAGCCTTTGTGATCCCCCGGGCCAGGAGCGGGCCAACAGGAAAGAGAAGCCCTCAGGTCTTTCCAAATACTGCCCAAGAGAACTACATGGAAGGGTGAGGCAAGCCCAGCAGGGAGCAAGACTATGGAAACCTAGTGCCCAGAGAGGGTGACTATGACCCACCCCAGCACCTGAACAAATGCATCATCCTCACAGGATGCACAGTGATGAGTTCCCTATGGGAACATCACAAGTGTCCTTGGCACTTCAGAACATGTGCCAGCTCAGAGAAAGTCAGTAGGAAACAGTTTCTAGACAGTGAAAAGCAAAAGTAGGTAACCTTGGATCCCAGTGAGAGAGCATGACCTCCCCTCTCCTGCCTTTTAGGGATCAGGAAGACCCTCTGGTGTGGGGAGGGGAAATGGGGAAGAAGTTGATCACAGCCCCATCTTACCCTCCAATCCAGGCTGCCAGAACCAACTGGACTATGGGAAGGGAAAGACCCTAAGTATTTAAACGTTACTTTGTGGGACATTTTAATTAGTCCTATAAGATCTTTCTTCAACTGGATGGGACCTGAGAGCCAGCAGGTAAGCTCTAGGGTGTCCAAGATTTCACCCAGAAGCAATGAAGGTTTGAGCCCCACAGAGGAAGTCTGTACCTAGAATGAGGTGAAGGTGGTGTGGAGAATATAATTATTTCCTAGTTGAACTCTAGTGACTTTGTTTCCTGAAACTACTATAACAAAGAGCTATGGACTAGGAAGCTTAAAAAACAAAAACTTATTGTCTCACAATTCTGGAGGGTAGAAGTTTGAAATGAAGATACAGACAGAACCACAGACTCTCTGAAGTCACTAGGGAAGGATCTGTTCCAGGCCTTTCGTCTAGCTTCGGGTGGTCCTCAGCCTGTAACGAGCCATCTTCTCTCTGAGTCACTTCATATCATCTTCCTACTATATTTTCTCTCTCTTTGTGTCCAAATTTCTCCTTCCTATAAAGACACTAGTAATATTAGATTAGGGTTCATCCTAATAATCTCATCTGAAACTTAATGATCTGCAAACACTATTTCCAAATAAAGTCAAAACTTCAGCATCTTTGGGGGCAAGGGACACAATTTAACCTAGAACACCTAATCTTCCTAATTGTTCAACAAATTCACATTTTCTGGCCACCTGCTACATGTCAGATGTGCTGTGCTGGCACTTGGGATGCAAAACATATGACCCAGAGTGAACATGGTTGTGGGGACCACAGTAGATCAGTGACTGCATGGGTAAAGTGGACCTCTCCTATACTCAGGAGGGAACATGTCTCTGGAGGAATTGACTCTTAAATTCAGTCATGAAATTCAAGTTGACTATAGCTTGCCAGAGATCTGGAGTGGGCAGGCCAGGATATGGTAGACCGACCAACTATCCTGCTTTTGTCAGGATCAGGAGGGTTCCTAGGATGTGGGACTTCCAGGGCTCAAACTGGGAAAGTCCGGGCAAAGTGGGAAAGAGAAACACTTGGACAGAGGAGACACCTGACTTCAGCAAGAAGAGAAGTCACAGACAATCAGAGTAAAATTGAAGGTGAGGTGCAGTGAAAGTCCATGCTGGGGCTCTGTGCAGCTGTAGAAGAAAACACTGTTGGTTAGAACATCTTGGGAAGACTTCAAGGAGAAATAAGTTCACACTGAGCCTGTGAGGAGGGGAGGATTTGAGTGAGAGGGAGAGAAGCTTCTCTAAGTGGAAGGACCAGAAGTAGCAATATGCACAGGACAGAATCATACCTGCGGGGAATTCAGATGTAGAAGGAGGTACAGTTCCTGACTCAAGAGCTTAGGACCTTGGAGAAAGAAGACAGAATCATGATCACGTGCAGGGACCTTGTTAAGAAGGCAGATAGTAAAACCATTATCAGCCAAGAAGGAAGACAGACTTGCACAGGAAAATGCCGGAGATGACAGGCCCCTGCAGATCCAAACTCTTTCCAGGCTTCTGTGGGAAGTTCTCAACTCCTACAGAACACAGGAACAAAGTTCCAGGATTCTGATAAGACTGAGAACCCAAGGCTATGAGCTCCTGAGCAACTAAGGGAGGGCCTTTCCTTCCTTTTCTCCCTTATTCTTTTTTATTTTATTCATCCCTTCTTCCTTCCACCCACCAACAACGTGATCTTGACATTCCAGGCCATGCACCTGGTCAGGAGCACAACAGCCAGTGAAAGAGAAATGGCCCCCATTTATCCAAAAGCTGCCGTTCAATTGGAGGAGACAGATATTAATTAGACACTCAGACAAATAAACACAAGATTACAAATAGTTTCAGTGCAATGAAGATGAGGGCCAAGGGTCCTGTTGGGAGTATAATGACAGGGATATGACTTGGCCTGGGAAGCAGAGGGTCTGCCTGTTCACTGGGACATTCCCAATACAGCACAGAGGAAATGCTCAGGCAATGAAAAAGATCAAAGACTAAATCCAAAAACTAGTGAGAAGGTGGGAGAGGGTGAAATAGCTCTCATCTTGCCTATTCAGGGAAGGAATTTCAGCAGATATAACCTAAAGACTTAAGATAGAACACCCCACAATTCACTGAATATTTTCCTGAACAATTAATTGGTCTTCTTCCCACTTGACTGTCCAGATAATTGGAGGATTCTAAGAAATTGGATCGAAAGCCATTTCCCCATAGTAAAGAGCTGGGATCTCGCCACCAACATTCCTCTTCGAGTTTTCTTAATTTTCCTCCCTTTCCTCTTCTTCCACCTTCACCAAGATGCTCAACGAGGACCAGTCTAGCTGCCTGGCACTCAATGCCTTGTTGTCCTCAAAAGAAATATTGGCAAGATGGGAGCTTTAAAATTAAATAGCATGGAGTGTCCAATAATTAATTTGATTTTATATCCATTGTTTATTTAATACAACTTTAAGACTGCATTAAGAAGGCAGAACTGGGCAGTGTAGCATGAAAATGAGCTGGAAGCTTTCCAAGTGCAGGCCAGGAATTAGCAAATTGGTCAGATGTACAGGATGGCTTCAACTAAGTTGTAATCAAGAAACCACACTTTCGATGGCTCCACAGCAAGAGACATAACCCCAAAACAGTATCTCCTGATCCCCGGCTGTAAAAAGGACTGATGCCCTTAAACAGTCAAAATGGAGCCATTCTCAGCAATGCACTTCCAGGAGGCTGTGTGGGACTGCCCCTGAACCATCATCAGGGGATCTGCTGCCTCCCCATTCAAATGCCATTTGCTCCAGATTGCTTGATGCCATCTGCAAGCAGGACCTGGGCTGGTTTCTGCCCCTCCACAAACTGGGAGCTCTGGGTATAAGGCAGAGCTGCCTCCCTTAGCCAGGGAGTCAAGTGGGCCTGTACCAAGCCCACTACCCTGTTGCTCTCTTGCCTGTTTGCTTTCTGGAGCCTCAATGGATCTGACCGTCTCATGAGCTTCCTGACCTCTTCACCTACACCCCAAACATAGCATTTGCCTGCCTCTCCCTTGCCCCTAGGACTTCCAGGGAAACTTCCTCAGAGACCTAGGTCTTAACAGCCCTGCACTCAGTCTCCTCTGATGTCTAAGCACTGATACCCCAGCTCCCTCCTGGTAGCTTGACCTTATGGCCTACTATGGGCATCAGTAACTGGCTTGGCTGCCTGGAATCCAACTCACTACTTATTCACCTGATTCAAAGTCCTCAGCTCCACCTCAGCCACCAACTCAGTCTCACATCTTGGCCTCCTGTTCTGGATTTTGAGTTTTTCCCCATCATTTTCTTTCTTAGTTTCTCACCTGCTTTCCCAACTTGCTCTGGTTGGTATCTTCCCATAGTAGCATATTCTTCCCAGAACCTCTGGCTGGGCCCTTTGACAGCAGCCTTCTCTCTCCTGCCACACACACTTGACCTCAAGCCAGACTGTCCTCTCTGTCAGTAATGCATTCACTAAGGAGTCCAGGGACCCCAGGAATCCCTGGTTAGTCTGGGTTCTGGTCCCCCTAGGACAGCTCCTCTCGGAGGCCTGAACTCTAGCTAAGCATTTAGGGCCTAGCTAAGCATTAGCCAGCGAGGCTTGTTGCCCATACCCAGTGCCACATTTCCCAGTGCTTAACTCCCATATAAGCCAGACCCAACATCTCAACACTCTTCTCCATTGTCCTGATGTGACTGGGCCATTGCTCTTCAGCACACGCTCTTTCACTGCCTTCTCAACCTCCATCCTCCAGGGGTGTGGAGGCTTCAAAGCACCCAGTCTAGACCACCAATGGGACAATATTATTAGGTCAAACTAGCCTTTTCTAGTGACCAGTTTCTGTGTCATCAATTAGTAAGATTATAGTATTGAACTAAATCAATGAAAAAGTGTCACAGAAAACAACTGATCCTTTGATTTTTTTTTCCTCACCTATGTTATAATTAGAGGACAACAGAAGTCCACCATTATCAGGGACCAGGCCATGTGTTGAGGACTCTGACCAAGCCATGTGTTGAGGACTATGACTGGCAAAAGCGTTAGAAGGAAGAGGGAAATCAGTGTGAGCCTCATCAGAAAGATGCGGTTTTTTTCTGGACGAGATCTTGGGGGCTTTGTCTTTCACAATTACAAACAAGATATTTAGTTTGTATTTTTCACACCTAAAATGGGACTAATATTATTGACTTATATAAAGATGTAAAACTGAAGACATTTTTATATAAATGTATATATTAAGTCATCAGTCATTTAAGTATTTTTATCTTCTATATCCCAGGCAAGCCATGGGATCCTGGGACTATAAAGATGAATAAGATACAGCTGCTCAAAGAACTAGCAATATAGAGGGGAATACAGACATTTGCAGAGTTATTTGTGTTCAGAGTGATGGCAGAGTGATGGCAGAGACACACACAGAGTATCATAGGGACACATGAGGGAAGGGGAACAGAGATGACATGGCAATGCTTCCTGGAGGTGAGGATACCTGAGCTGTGGCTGACAGAATGAATGCGGCTTAGTCAGATGAAGGGAGTAGAAGATCTTTCCAGAGAGAAGGAGAAGCATGAGCACATGGAAAGGAATGTAAAGAGAGAGAGAAGGAGGGAAGGAGAGAGGAGGATAGGAAGGGAAAGAGAAAAAGAAGTGGAGGGAAGGGAAGGAGGGAGAGAGAGAGGAAGAAGGAGAAGGAAAAGGAGTGGGCAGGGAGAGAGAGAGAGAGAGAGAGAGAGAGAGAGAGAGAGAGAGAGAGAGAACCCAGAGAAGACATGGAAGGATAAGAAAACATCAGACTTCTTAGAGTGTAAAGTTAAAAGCAAAATATAATGAATCAAAAAACATAGAGAGTCCTCCACAGCTCAGGTATTTTAGCTATGGCTTGATTGTATCTCCCAAAAGTTTGTGTGCTAGAAGCTTCATCTCCAGTGTGGTAATGTTGGGGTGGTGAAACCTTCAAAAAGAGAGGTCTAGTGCAAGATAATTAAATCATGGTTCACCAACATCAGAAGGAAGTGATGTCATTGTTACAGATTCAAGTTAGTTTTCATGAGAATGGATAGTTATAAAGTAAATTTGGCTGTCTTGGCTAATCCTTTGACTTCCTGTCTCACCATACACACCTCTCACCCTCCTGATGTCAACTGCCATGAGACCCTCATCAGAGCCAAGCACATGCTGGTGGTGTGCTCTTGAATTTCCAGAACTGTGAGCTAAGTACATCTATTTTCTTTATAAAAACCCAGCCTTGGGTTTTTTGTTATAGCAACACAACAGATTAAGACAAGCCTTAAGTCATGTAGTAAGAAGCTAGAAATTTACTTCGTCCATAGGAAACAGGAATTCCTCAATATTTTAAGCAGAGGAGTAATACAGTCGGATTCGACATAAAAACTCATAAGGGCTTGAGGATAGAGGCAAGGATCAGTGGACAGGAAGTCTGGGAGCCTGGAGAGTAGTACCAGGTTGAGCAGACCCCAAATGGGGAGTTAGGGGGCGGGGGGGCCTTGACTAGGTGACAGCCTGCAGACCTGGTTATGGATCAGAAGATACATGGAGAGGCAATCAGAGTAGAGAACAAAACTAACTCCACTGTAAATGGAATACCAGGGTACAGGTAAATCTTTAAAAGCAACAAGAGAGAAAAAAATACTACTTCAAATAGCAGCAGTATGACTTAAAGCTAACTTCTTGACAGAAATAATAGAAGTCTGAAGACAGAGGATAATATATTGAAAAGTCCTAAAGGAAAACAACTGCCAACATAAAATTCCCACAATGAATACATCCTTCAAAAGGAAGACCGAAAGGGTTTGCTGCTTCCTGGTGGGAAGTACCAGTAGCTGGAGGCAGATCAGCCTTCCTGCCAAGAACAACTGGAAGGGCCAGACACAACAGAGAAACTGTTCATTTGGAGGCACTGGAGATCTGCTGGGGAAATGAGATTCCGGATAGGGAGGAAGGTGAGAGGTAAGCTGGATTCCATGGCCTGCAGGATGGGGAGCTTGGCTTTGCACCAGTGGCTATAGATAAAAATCGGAGAACTTTGGGTGGAAATAAGGGGTTCCTGACGTCATGGTCTTCTGTTAGGTAACCCCCTAACTAGAGCTCCCTGAGGCACTTCCTCTGTAGAACACACAGGTTGAGGTCTTGGCACCCTGATCCTTGTGAGGATGCCCTTGAACACCCTGGTGGGTGCCACAGCCCAGGAAGAGTGGGGTTGTATCCCTGCTTCTGTCCTGGCCACCTTTCCCTGGAGCTCAGGGAAACACCACTAGTCCTAGAACACCTTAGAGGTGACATAGCTATGGTGGCTTAATAACAGAGTGAAGGTCAGAGGAAAGCTGAGGTACAGTGAAGGAATGAATGAAGAGCTGGACCGCACCAGGAGGCTACTTTTAAGAAAAATCTGGGGATTTGAAGCCTATATCTTACTCCTCCAAGCATTTCCTCATGCCCTCGCTACTGTGTGTGAGTTTCTACTTTGCTTCTTTGCATTATTCCTTTTTCCTGCCTGGAGTATCCTTCCAAACCACTCTACCTCTTTCTATCTTCCTTTATTTTTCCTACAAACCCACTCACCACCATGGGACCACCTGTACTCTACACAGAGTCCTCCCTCTTCGACATTCTTGGACTACTTAGCATTGGTCACATGCTCCCTTGAATGGCTGGCACTCAGACCTCCCACGGATAGCTCCCAATTACTCCACCAGACTGTGAGCTCCTTGATGCCAACCCCAGGCAAAGCCATACAGCGCGCACAGCCAATGCATGATATTTGGATAAAAGGAGAGATAATGACTACAGTATTCTAAAGAGGCAAAGCATCTTGAGTGTTCAACGTCAGAGAAAACCTAGATTCTCAATTCTTGAAGGCACAGGTCTTATCTTCCTTTTTATCCCCCTATTCCCAGCCTCCTTATTCCCTAGAGTCTGGCTCACAGAAAGTAAATGTTGAATGAATGAATGAATGAATGAATGAAGCCATTTTTCAAGGTATCATTATAAATGGACTGGTCAGAGTTTTTTCTTTTTTTTTTTCTTAGCAGCCAAAGAGAGGAACTGAATCCTGATTTTAACTTTTGGAATATGGACTTCTTTAAAAATCTAAACCCTTTCTGTTAAAAAAAAAAAAAAAGGACCTCCCCATTTGTCAAAATTTTTGCATGTAATTCTTGAAGGTTCACAAAGCACTCTCCCCCCAAACTATGTTGCCCGTGAAGGGGCTCTTTTAATACTCTATGTCTGAAGGAGTAGGGTAGCTATTATCTTTCAGACTGGCTCCCATCAGTGAGGTTACCTAAGGCCACAGGCACTTCTCCCCCAAGGAGAATCAGAGGGATGGGCTCATCCCCAGCATATTCAGGTACCAACTGTGATTTATAAACTAGCCACTGATCATCCTGGACAAATCACTGACCTCAGTTTCTTCATTACAAAAAAGAAAAATAATTAGGTGGCCAAGACAAAAAGGTGTTTGTACTTGACTTTATGGCTGATTAATTTAAAAATGAGTAAGATCTTTACCACATATTTGTCGTCAGAGAAATCCCAACACTGAACCCAACAATGGCTTCAATGTCACTTGACACTAGGCTCTACCTGTCTCCAGCCTTAGGTTCTTCCTGGCCTAGGAGTTGACATAGCCACCTTCTTCTTGTTACTGGTTATGCTAGACTGAATACTGGCCCCCAGGTAATAATCCCTGAATGTGACTGAATATGGCAAAATGGACTTTGTAATTGTGATTAAGGATGATTAAGCTATGATTACCCCAGACTTAGCTTGATACAACACAAATGTATGATCTCACAGTTTGGTAGGTCAAACATCCAACATGGATATCACTGGGTAAGATCAAAGTATTAGGAAAGCTGAGTTCCTTCTGGAAGCTCTGGAGAAGAATCATTTCATTGTCTTTTCCCACTTCCTTTCCAGCTTCTAAAGGCCACTTGCTTTCCTTGGTTCATGACCCTATCCTTCAAAGCCAAGTCTTTCTCATACTGCCATTTCTTGGATTCTCCCTTCCCATCCCTTCTTGTGTTTACAGTGTGCCACGAGGGATTATGCAGGTTAGTCTCTGATCTTGTGGTCAGCTGATTGGCAAACTTAATTCATGTTTGCCATATAACCTAACATAGTCACAGATTCTGAGAATTAGAACGTAGATGTCTGTGTAGGGATTATTCTGTTGACCAGAGCAGAAGATGTAAGTAGGACATTGCAGGCAATGGAAAAGTATGAGCCAAGGTTCATAACAAGAAATGCATAGCACAGGTTTGAGGGACAAACTAGGGACTCATGTGCAAAGAAACAAGGATTCCAGAAGGAGAGTTGTAAGAATAAGGTGTCCAATGGCAAAGGGATTTGAATGCCAAGAAGGATTCTGCTATATAAACATGAGAAATCCAGGTGCACCTTGATGACAGCATAGTTTAATAGTTGCCTGGCTGGTGGCTTTTAGTTCTTTGACCTCCTCTCCTTCAGAGCCCTGGGAAGTGAAGACAAGGGGTACTTCTCGGCTTTATTAGGGCCTGTGTGACAGGTGTAGGATTAATAAGACCCAAAAAGCAGGATGTTGAAAACAGAGAGAAGGTGGGAAGAGAGGAAGAAGAGAGAGGGTGAAGAAACAGGATGGAGTTTAACCCATTCATAACCTACTCCCACCTTTTAATTCCCATTGAATAGGCCTCATTCCATTTTGATAGAAAACATGCCCAGCGCATGGTTCAGAAGGCTATAGAATTGAGAGCTATTAAATACTAAAAAGACAAGGTGAGAAACAATTTGCAAAATCTCCTCTTTTTATAGACTGCAGCGATTGAGAAAAATTGAGTGAATTCCCCAGCTGCCTCAACTGCAGTCTGTTTCAAGATTCCATCAATTTTTTACGGTACAATCAATATTTATGAATCCCCAAAGAAATGTCGCAAAGAGAAACCTAGCACAACATTTTCTCAGTGGTTTGCAGAGCTATAACAGGGGGACCTAAATAACTTTTAAAATAATCTCAATGACAATCAAAGTCTCTTCCATAGCCAATACAGTTTAATGTCGGTGTTTATATTAGCACTGGTCTGTTGAGGGCGGGAGCAGCAGGAAAGGGAAAATACTAGCAATTTAATCTGTCCAAAAGATGACACTTGGCTATAATAAGTACACTGTGATATGGTACTTAAAAATTCAAAGGAAGTGCTATATTAAAAAGTGCCTATATTTTTTTTTGAGCATTAAAATATCCTCCATCGGTTAAGCAATGGATTTTTTCAGTCAGCTGGAGAAAGAAAAGATTTCTGGGAGGAAAAAATAGACAAACAAATGTACATTCGTTTAATGGCTACTTTAAGTTTAATATCTAAACTTATTTAAATAACTCTGAGCCCTCCTGCTGAGAAATATTGAAACTAATGGATTCCTTTGTGCGCAATCTCCATTTAAATGTAGAGTTTAATTTCCCTTTCGGCTAAACCTGTGTGAAACTAGTCTTGAAATGTCCTTCCAAAAAAAAAAATTTAGGGGAATTCCTTTATTTTATTTAAAATAGGTTTGGGGCATTAAAAATAAATAGCCAGCCGAAAGTGAGCCCACAGACTACATAAATTTATACCTGGAGCCCAAGGTGGGTGCTGGGTGCCTGTCATGCCCAGGTGCACAGACTTCCCCATGCACAGTTGGCCACATGCCTGTTCTGAGCACACATGCCTTGGCAGGTGTCACACCACCCTTGGCATGTGCTTCCTCCAGGAGGTACTGGGCAAATTTCACTCTCTCAAGCCCCAGACCCTGGCCCCATCTTTCTCATATAGCCAACATAGAAATTCACTCTGAAGCTTCATCTCTGTGGCTTAAGGCTTTGATTTCTATTCCATGCAAATGCCTTAGGCAGGATCCTCCTTCCCTGTGGTTAAGGGCCATTTTGTGTGCATGAATATGCATAGAGTCCTGTGATGTCAGAATGGGAACTAAGACCTAGAAAGAAATCATTGCTGCCCTTTCCTTCAGCAGGTGATGACACCAGACTCAGAGGGAGGAGGAGTCACCAAGGTCAGGGTCAGAGGTGGGATGAGAACCCAACAGGTATGCCGATTCTCCCAGGCCACCAAACTCACTTCGCCAGGGCGTGCCCTACAGCAAAGATGCCCTGTGCATCCGTGTGTTAACTCATGTGCTTTGCAACACTTGCCATGAGAATATACCCCAAAATAAGTGGGCTAAAATACAATAGGTTTCTTATAGCCACCAGAAAGAGCACAGGCCTGAGAATCATAGGAATACCACTTCGGCTGGCTTCTCTCAGTTGTGTAAAATGCAGGTTATAAAGACACAATACCCCACTGCATAAAACGAGCAACACCTGGATATGCCTGCCTAGTGATAGGATTCTCACTGGTCAGGAATATTTACAGGTGTCTACTAACATCTAAAATGATGAGAGAATGTGATGAAGGTCTTTAGTAGAATGTCTCTATGAAGAAACTGCAGGGCAGTGGAGGGGGTGAATTTAAGTATGATGTATTTGATACATGGTAAGAACGTTTGTAGATGCCACAATGTGCCCCTTCCCAGCACAACAACAAAGAGGAAAAAAATGAAACTGCAGAGTCCTGATTCTGGTCTGGTCCCTCTCTTGCCTGAGGTGGGAGCTGGGCAAGTCTGCATCCCCTCTGAGCATCACTTGCCCAACTTTTAAAAAGAGGATGATGACAACAAAAACTTAGCAGAGCAAAGTCAGGATCCTATACCAGATGACCTTAGAGAGTCTTCAGGCTATAGGATTTAATTATGTTACATTTTAAATAAATGAAAGTAAGAATATTTATGGTCTACTTTTAGTGTGAGTGCACACATGTTCATATACATATGTTAGCTCTAAAGTCAAGATCTACATCACACACTTGCTTATTACAGATGACTTAGAAAATACAGGGATGAAGCATGAACCATAGCCTGAAGCAATCCACTAGTCTAAAAGTCTGCTGGTTCTCTCAGTCTCTCCAAGACCACTTATAGAACAGTCTAGAATGCCAAAAGGCTTGGGTAGTATGATTGAGAGGCACCATGAATTCCATGCTCTAAAAGTTTTATCCTCACCAGCCTGTGTCAGGAATCACAACATCTAGTCATTCTATGGATGAAAGCATTAAAAACTTGAGTTCAAATACAGAATTAATACACATTATTAATGGCTATTGCTATGATTAGCCATTGATGCTTTAGCTAGAATCAATTCATTTGTCACCTAACAAGGCCTTAAAGAATGCAGAAGCCTTCACCAGAAGGAAGAGGTCCTAAGACAGACCTCAGCTGCCATCTTGGAGAGGAAGGGCCAGAGGAAAGATAGCTGGGTCAGTGGAAGTCTGGACAATGGGAAAGGTACTCTAGGGCATGAAGGAGAGTCTGAAAACAGCTACTTTCTTCATTCAGAGTGTTCTGAGGGCTGGCCCTGGCACCAGCATTGTTCAGAGGTCATGGCCAGCTGTTGTGCTGTGTTCAGGCCTCTGAAAAGCAGAAGTGACTCTTGCTTTCTTCTAAGTCTCTGAACTTACATAAAGTTCAGCCAAGGCTGTGAGATGTCACAAGATTCAATATAAACTAGAGCAGCATGGAGACTCAGAGCAGCACAGAGGCTCAATGGAGAAAACAGACTAAGGGATGGAGGGAAAGGCTTCACATAGAAGAGGCTCACTGGAAACCAAGGACTGGTCCAACAGAAGCTGGACAGAGGGGAAAGTGAGAGGAGCCCTGGGGAAGGTCCAGAGCTCACAGGGCAGCTCCAAGACAGGACACCAATCTCAGGGCCTCCTTTTGAGCTGAAACACTAGGAGGATCGTATGATGGGTCTCAGACTCTATCATAGCAGCTGAAATTCAACCATCACCTGGTGGGTTTGACACCAACCTGCCTCATCCACTCACAGAAAAGCTCGATTCTAACTACTGTGCTTATCCCACACAGGGCCCACATGGGGAGGTGGAGCCAGAGAGCCCTCAGAAAGTTGCTTCTCCAAGAAGTCTTGCTTTTGAGATCACAGTCCCTTTAAGGAGCTGATGAGAGCCAGGGACCAACCCTCTCCCATGAGAAACATCCCCATCACCTGGAATGCCTTGGGTGACTCAGCTCCCCACCTCTCTCCCCCCATAGGAGAGGGGATTGTCCGGATGACGGCTGTGGCTCAGGACAGCAAGCAAATCCAAAATGTGATTCAGCGTCTTGTTTGCTAACATCTCATTGGCCATAGCCAGTGATGTGATTAAACACGTAGGGAAAGTCACTTGTCCCTGAAGAAAGTGCCATGCAAGTTATATGGAAAAGTAGATAGCTAAAAGGAATGGTCAAAAATTAGTTACTTATTGCAATCAATCACTCATGCCTTACATTCACCAAAGACATATATTGCCCAATGACCAGTTCTACATCTTTATCCACTCCCGCAACCTAATTACTAGCACTGAGAAAGTGTATTGATTGCTGGAGTGATTGATGTGAGTGCTCAGTATACAGGGCCCCATGCCACTGACCTATAGACAGACCAAGACCAAGTTTCTGTTTTTCAGTCTTCCCATGGAGCCAGCTTACCATGGGCAATGAATAATCAAGAGCCTCGGCCCCTAAGAGAGGAGGGGAAGATAAGTTTGTCTATGTCAACTTCCCACCCTGTGCCCCTCCAGCCTTCTGATGTACTGCTTGGGCCTGCCACCTAGGAGTTCCTGCTATATCCTATCTGTGAAACCCGCATTGCAGCATCCTTCTCTCACCTACCCCCAGCTGGCTGAGGGTAGATTCAAAATGATCAGTGTCCTTACCACAGAAATGCCAGTTCTCTCGGTAAGATATGTTGGGAAAATACTCTGATTAAACAGTACTTATACGTGACTATAAAATCATTTTTGCATCTTGCAACTCTATGGTCAATTTCTTTCCATTTTACCTACAAGACCCATGTGCGTGCACACACACACACACACACACACACACACACACCACACTATACATCCTTTTTTTCTCAAGCACCAGCCATTAGAAAGACTGTAGAAAGACTTTCCTATTTCTGGTTAGCTTTTAAAGGAGGGGTATCACTTCTCTCATCTTAGCCTCCAAATGATCCTCCAGCTTTTCCCAGAGAAAGAACTAAACACTGTAGAGGACAGGCTGAAGAAGGGGTCCCACCACTACACACAGAGTTATCTTCAGAGAAGTTAGCCTGATGGCCAGTTCCTCCCCTCAAAATAGGACATTAAAACTCCTGCAGGACCTTTTGTTGGTTAAATCACCTTTGCTGCCCTAGCCAGACCAAATCAGATCTGAGTCCAGGGCATAGCTTGAAGCAACCACATTGGGTGGTCCAGGGACCAAATGGCCTTAGAGGTAGCCTGGCTCATATTGTGCCATGCAGAAGCACCTCACAGTGTGATGCTGCAAACTGGCCCACAAACTCCTCTTCCTAGAAGACTGACTGTTGATTGAACACCAAGAAGATGAGACTGACGCTTTGTGGTTGTTGCCCTGGCACTGAACTACTATTTCACCCCTTATTACAGCAAGTTTCACATATTCATCTTAAAAGAGCTGCATCTTGGAGGAACTTTATGGCTAATGAGGACATATCTTTACTCACTCTACATCCTAATGTATTCATGCAATAAATCTATGACATTGAAAGCACACATCTCTTCCCGAGTATCTCTTAGAGACCTGAATGGTACAGGAATTGTCACTTCTGGCTTCAATCTACCCATTATGATTCCATAAATTATTATTTTGACCATGTTTTTAAAACTAATTCATCTTTTAAGGTCACAGACTAGCTTCCATTGGTTAAGTTACTTACAGACCAATAAGAATATCATCAGATGAACTTAGTTTCTGTATTTATGTAATCACAACACCAAACTCTTTCCCCTTCTGACTCCACAGTTGGCCACAGAGTATAGTCATCTATTGGGAGCACAAGTCACTCAGAGGGCACTTAAAGTGATGATGGGTGATTCATTATCCTTGTTAATCTGTCCTAGAGTTAGAATTCCTGCTGGTGGTATTACTTCCAATGTATGTGACCTATGTTCCTGCTGAAATATTTCTTAATTAAGAATCTTTTTTTCTGTCATATGCATAAATTAATCAAGGTAATTATTGTAGCATTCTTATTATTACATTGTACTTATAGAGTGCTTACCTCCAAGGTACTCAAAGTAGTTTATAGATTTTTTAATCTAATGAACTCTAGTAGCCTCTAGGCAAGATGGAGATCAGAGTGGGGATTATTAGAGTCACATCATAGGTGGAGAAAATGGGTCAGGCCAGAAGCAGGGGTGGCTGCTGGTTGATGCAAAATAACTCTCTCAGATCCATGTTCTCCCTGTCTGTGGAGGGATGAAGGGCAGGAGGAGGACAGCCTTCGAGGTGTATAGGGAGACTGTCTGGTGCCTTTGGAGCCAGAGCGCCCTTCAACAGGGTCTGTGCTCAGAAAACAAGCCGGATATACAGTTGCTGTCCATCTTCTCTACTTTCTACCTGCCCTTAGATCTGACCTAGTCTGCAACCCATCCACTCCTTTGTGAAGTTGAAAGTAAAGAGTATAAGGGAAGAGCAGAAAAACCTCCTAGGCACTTGGCATCAGCACTGGTTTACCCTGATCCTGACTTCCATTGCCATGATTCCGTCCATAGGTCATCTCATTTGATGCTCCACGTTCCTGAGCAGGCACCATAATGCCCTGGAGCGGGGGTAGTAGGGGGAGGGGGGAATCCATGTGCTGACGAGATGGAAGAATGTTTCAGTCCACTCTAATTTAACCAGCGGGGGTGACAGGAGGAAGCAGCATTGAGTAAGAGTCTTGGGTTTAAACTTACTGCTTCTAGGACTAAAGTATATAAAATGTGTGGCAAGTGACATGAAGAATGTCCACTGCAAGCACTGCACAAAACTAACAAAAGCAATAATGATATGGATGAGGCAATCCTGTGCATCTATCTCCAGGTATAAATGGTACACTGAGATACGTTTAATTATCAAGAGCAGAATGTACTGATTACTCATTAGCCTATAAGCAAATCACAGTGTTTGTAGAGGAGGCAAATGGTAGCTGAAAGGGAGCAATGAAAATCTTTGCAACACATTTGATATCTGGGGTCTCTGCCTCCAGGAGATGCTCATCCATTTCATTAAGCAGATCCAATTCATGGTGATTCAAGTGTTCCATCTGCATGGAATGCTTCTTGTCTCCCCTTCCCTCTCTTCCAAGCTTAGCCAACTCATCCTGTATGACTCAGCTCAGATGTCATTCAATTCATCACTGTTTTTTGACAATACTGCCTATCCCTTAAGGACCAGACACCATTTTCAGCACTGGGATAAAGCAATGATGAAACAGATAGGAAAAAAAAATCTTCCCCTCACAGAGTGGGGAAAAGGGAAGGAAGACAGTACCGAAATGGCAAGTTATCCAGTGAGTTGGAAACTGTAAGCATCACAGGTGAACACTGGAACAAGAAGGGGCACAATTATAGTAGTGTGGTTACCAAGGCCTTTTTAGCAAGGACTTGAGGATGGGGGAGCAAGTCATGCAGATTGGTGACAGTAGTCCATGTGAAGGAAACAGAAGATGTCTGGTTCCAAGACCAGAGAATGGCTGATTCCTTCAAGGAAGGAATCAGAGGAAGAGCAAGAAGGAAGCAGAGGTGGCCATAAAAGACAGAAATAAGTGTTGGTGGGGCTCTGGAGACCTGGAAACTATATTGGTGGTGGTGGGAATGTAAAATGTGCAGCTGCTATAGAAAGAAGTTTCACCAGTAATCCCACTCCTAAATATCCTCCCAAAGGAACTAAGGGAATTCAAGCAGATACACATACATGGCTCATGGCACCATTATGCACAATGACTAAAAGGTGAGAGCAACCAAAGTGTGTATCAACTGATGAATGAGCAGGCAAAACATGATCTGTCCATACAGATGAATGTATGAACATCATATACAGTTGAATATCACTCATTAGACCAAGTGAGGACTTGGGCTTGGGCTGTAGGGAGTCATGTGAGGAGAGGGGTGGAAACTGGGGAGTGACATGATCTATCTTTCAATAGACTTCTACATTAAGAGTAGCATAAAAAGAGCTGGGGTGGCAGTGCATACCTGTAATTCCAGTTCTTGGAAGGCTGAGGCAGGAGGATCTTGAGTTCCAGGCCAGTCTGGGCTACATAGAGCCCTTTCAGCAAGAAAGAATAGATCAAAATTGGGCAAGGATGAAAGCAGAGGAGGCTATTGCCATATCCCGAGCAAGAGATGATGGTTTGGTGGTAGAGTAGGTAGGCAATAAGAAGAGGTTGTACTCTGGATGTATTGTTCAGGTAAAGAGAAATGTAGTATGGGTTATTTGAATGTAGAGCATGGGAGAAAGATATTAATAAAAATCCAAAAGCTTTTTGACCTGACAACTGGAAAGATGATATAACCACTAAATGAACAGGAAGATGGCAGGGAAAGAAGGCTTGAAGGTGAGGAGATCAATGGCCCACTATGTAAGATGGGAAGTCTTAAATGCTTATTATAAATAATCAAGCATAGACGTTTAAGAAGTGGTTGCTGTATGAATATTGAACTTGGGACAGCAGTCCAGACTAGAGTTAAAATTTTTAGAGACATCAGCATATTGTTGAGACTGAGGAATGAGAATACAGAGAGAAGGAGAACTCTGAGGACTGAACCCTAGGCACTGACATCAAGTGGTCACAGAGATAGGGATGCTGAGAAGCAGTAGCCAGGGCAGCAGAATGAAAAATAGGAGCAGGGGTGTCCAGAAGTGAAGTGAAGGAAGTGTTTGCCATGGTTTTGATGTGCTGTGCCCCCTCCCAGTGTTTGGTTCCCAGGGTGGCAGTATTGGGAGGTGACAGAACCTTTAAGAGACAGGGCTTAGTAGGAGGTTATTGGGAGCCCTGCTCTCAAAAAATATTAAGATAGTTCTTGTGTGGCCTCTTGGCACTTCTCACAAGAAGGTAATTATACCAACTTGAGCCTGGCCCCAACCAGCTCTCTCTCTTGATTTCTGTCTGGAGATGTGAAAGCTTCCTCTCCCATGCACTGCCATCATTGCCATCTGCCATGCTGTGATGCAGCTGACAGGACCTAGAGCTGTGCTGAAGCAGGCACCATACCCTTGAGCCTCCAGAATTGTCAGTTAAATAAACCTCTTTTCTTTATAAAGTCAGCTACCTCGGGTATTTCATAATAGTGGTGAAGCTTAGCCACTTCTTTAGGAGAAAGAGTGACCCACTGCATTCAATGCTGCTGAGAGTTCAAATAAATGAGGACTGAGAACTGACAGATCTAGAAATATGGAGGCTTGACAAGAAGAGTCAGTAGAAAAGAGGAGCAAAGCTTCTGTGAGGAAATTCAAGGGAGAATGGGAGGAAAATGGAGATAGAAAGGACAGGGAAGCCTTTTGAATAGTTATGCTAAAAAGAGGAATAGAGGTGGGGTAGTTGATAGAGAGGAACATGGAAGGGGTTGGATGCTCAGTAGTCCTCTCTATCCCTTCTGGATGGTTAAGTGCCACTCCTCTGAGTTCATACCTTGACTATGTGTGTCAACCATTCCAAACAGGCTGTGGACCCCTGAGGTCAGGAAGTGTGTCTCACCCATCTCGTGAGTCCCTGGGGTCTATCAGTGTGTCTACTGTACAACAGCTCTCAGAAAACATTTGCTGAATGTACAGCCTTACCATAGTCAGATTAATTTACAAAAGGGTAAAATATGGTTGAAAAAAATACTCAGCAAGTTGTCTGTATGGAATATGATTCAGATCCTGGCTCTAGGATCTGCTTTAGAACTTGGAAGAGAGAAGAGAGACATTTCTCTTTTAAACTTAAAAAGATGAAGCTCTCAGATTCATTTCCTTCATCCAATACTGTCTCTCTGCCATGGCAAGCGTGTATTAGTGTAACCTGTAAAGCCATGACTGTTAGTGGGCATGTATCATATGTTAGCAAGACTCAGCTCTGAGGTCTATGTTGATGCCATCAAAAGCTTTATTTCTCAAGCCAAATTCAAGTCAATGCTCTGAACTTGAATTTGAATTCAAGTGACTAACACAGGGTTAGGCAGTTCTGCTTCATTTCTTGATTTCCCGTAAGATAATTTTTAAACAACAGATATCTGAATAAAGAACAATTTGTATTTCCTTTTCCGCCTTATAGTCAGAGGCAAAAATGGAACCATATTCTGCATAAAAGACTGAGCGCTGTAATAACTCTTATTATCCCCTTGGCTAAGTGACAGTTTGACAGCTAACACAACTCTGTGCCAAACACTTTACTAAAGGCTTTTACATGTATTAACTCATTTAATCCTCTCAACACCTTTATGAAATACAGCCTATTACCGGTCCTATTCTACAGAGGAGAAAATTAAAGCACACAGAAGTCAGATTAATGTGTTCAAGGGTGCGTAGCCTACGAGTGGCCATCTGGCTTCAGTATCCGTGCCCTGACCTGCATCCTGATCCAGCCTCCTCCTCCTCAGAAAGACTCCAGTTCTGAAGAAAAGGCAACTGAGCCTGCTTTACTCCCATCAGGCCAAGTTGGTGTTCACTATGAAAGGGCCCACTTAGTCACAGAACAAGCTCCTGGTTCCACCTTTGAAATGACAAAGCTGCTCTTTAGAAGAGTAAATATCCTTCCCATGTGTGTCCTTTGAAGAGTCATTAACCTGACTCATTAAGCTTTAGCTCCTGGTGAGCTCAAGGTCTCATTCTGAGTGGCAGAGGGCAATGGCCCAGGCCCCACGTGCATACCCACAGAGGCACTCTGAGTAACGAGCACACCAAGAGGCCCCAAATCATTTCTGGTGAAGTGGGTTCATTGCAATCTCTTCCAATTTAGAGATCTGATAACTCTGGGAGAAGCCCAGCATTTGTGGAGAACCTAGAGATGCAAAAAGAAACCTTTCAGTAAACCCACACTGCACTTAGTAATCTAGACACTTCCAGACAGTATCGGCCCTGTGGTGTACAATTACACGAATTTAAAGTTCCGTAGGTCAAGTGTGTCACCTGATGTAATGGGATTGGAAGGTGGACACTCCTAATGATTAGGGGACACTCCTAATGATTGGGGGACGCTCCCAATGATGTTTCCATGCAGCTGCTTTCTTGATTCCTCCAAAACTGTGGCAGAAGGCTTGACTCGGGGACCACTGTCAATCTGGGATGTTCTCACCTGTCTTTCCGGGAAGCTCTGACTCTCTATCACCCATCACCTCCCTGGTGGTCTTCAGCCCTAAAACAGCAACTCAGATCCTCAGCCTTCACTCCTTGACCTACTCTGAAGACATAAATGGCCATTTCCTGTCTCTCCAGGAAGTTGCTGTTCCACCAGGCTGTGGGCCCAGATGAGCACAACACTTGCTTGGTTTTACACCCGTTGAGATGGAAATCTTCCTAAAACAGATGAAACTTCATTCCTTCTTTCCAGTGTAAAATGTATACGAGTTAGGGTTTTTATTTAGTGATGACCAGAAATAAACTCAAAGAATGTAGAATGCTCAGTGTGGGAGTCTGAGTGTAATTGTGCTGTTTATAACAAAATACCTAAGACTGGGTAATTTATAAACAGCAGAAATTTATTTTCTAACAGTTTTGGAGGTTTGGAAGTCCAAGATCAAGGTGTGGCAGGTTCCCATCAATGACATCTTCTCATGGTGGCATACTCTGAGGGGAAGAGAAAAGGGAGAACAGAGGGAAAGGAGGGAAGGGACAGATAATATGTCCTCACATGGCAGGAGAATGGAAGAAGAGGGGATTCTCCTCTTAAGCCCTTGTACAAAGCACAAGTCCACTCATGACCTATCACTTCCTGCAGGCCCACCTCTTAATACAACCACAGTGGCGGTTAAGTTTCCACATGATTTGGGATTGGACACACTTGAACCATAGTAATGTACTCTCCATGTGGACACTCAATTGGAGAACTACAGAACTAGAAGACCTTAGATTTCAGCCAATACATTGTCTCACTTCCTTGTTCTTGGCATCTGTTCGACACTTAACTGTTCTTCAAATGGAAGAATGAATAAGTGATTTAGTGCTGAACTAAAATGCACTAGCTCCTTCAAAAGCCAAAAAAGTGGCTAGGGCCATTTTTTCCTCTCTTCATGAGCTCAGACCATCATGCATGTTTGAATTCATGTCTGCTTTCTATCAGTTCCCTGCCTCTCTCCTCAATGGGGCCTTCCACTGGCATGTTTTGCTACTGTCTGTGCCTACCTTTGGCAGCAAATTTTCTTCCTTCTTCACAGATTTTAACCTATTAATTTTCCAGAAACCAGATAACCACTCTTTTCTCAGTGGTACCAAGAGCAAAGTTACTGGACACTGAGACAGGATCTAAAGCTTGACCCACTGACAAAGGCTTGAGTTTCTGTACATCAATAGGTGAAATCTACTTTGGCTGGACTTACAATGTACTCATTAATTCAATGTATATTGGGAATACTACTTAGCTGATTTCAAAAAATGTGAAATGTCTCTCTAAAAGTGAAACAGGTATTAGATGAGCCCATAAAAGCCAGTTCTGTCTGCCCTACTTGATGTGATACGGGTGGATTTTTAGAGGCCCTTGCTCACATTGTCACCTCTAAAGTCCAATACAAAGTTGGGGGAGGGGAAAGCTTACCATTTGTTAGCTTTAATATTATAGGATTCCATTGGAGATTATATTCCCCAGGATTTCTTTAATGTTAATTGCTTCCGAGGTATACATTGAACCTGCTTTGGAATCTTATTCATCTGGCATACTAATGGCAGGACTGAGGCTTAATTAACTTTTCTGAGTGTTGATATTTCTAATGAAGCACACCATGTTACTTAGGCCAAAAACAGGTGTTCTCCAAATAAGGACTGCTACGACCTGGGTTCAAAAATCTCCTTTCTAGGGTTTCACAGCATAAATATCTGGTGATGAACGGCAATGAGTTCAGATGAGTGAGTGTCCAAGTCGCCAATGAAGCCAGTCACATAACCTAGAGCCAGCTGTCCTCAACTCCTGTGCCTGCTGGCTCGCTGTGACTGCAGTAGAGTCACACCTGATGTCTAAATATATAAATGTGCAAAGACAGTTAACTAGGACTTATTTGTGCTTTGGGAATTAAAAAAAGTAATTAACTGGTATTTTTAACGCATTTTCTCTTTAAAGGATGATCTAGTTAAATGGCTCAGTTATAAGATCAGGGAATTTGGTACCTTTTGAAATAGCCCATCTTAAATGGTTCCAAAGTTATCTTAATGGACTGATCACTTGTGCTTTGCCTCCTGGAGAAGACAGAGGTGATGTGAGGAGTAAGTGGAAGAGACTCAGGGACACAGGGCTCAAAGGGTCACCTCAACTCTTGCCACGGACAAGCCAGGATGAAGCAATTCACTCTCTGAGCTCAAGAATGTATTTAAACCACTATTTCCGATTTAGAATTTTTTTCTTCCTGTCATGACAGCAATTAAAATATCCAATTTGCAAATTTAAAGAATGCAAATGTCTCTAATTTCTTTAGACATCAAATTCCAGATTCTACATTTGGATCTATTGATCAGTCCACACCGTTAGCTCAAGGGTCAGAAGAGTTCTGGGTAAGCTATGCTGTCCTCAACCCCTACTATGTACGAAATGTCCAGCCCATGTGGCAGTCTTAGGCCTGATGCCCTTGGACATCAGCTCTCTAGCCAGGTGACACCTTGGAGTCCAGGGCATCTTACTTCTTAGTACACCATGGCTGCAGGACTTCAACTTTGCATGCATATCCCTGAGGAATTACAGTTGGTTGGGGCAAGAAGGCACAGAAACCCTGTGCTAAAGGAGCCATTATAACCCCATCCTCTCGCTACTGTCTCAGGTTAAATTATGCAGTGCCCCTGCAGATAGGAGAGGCTGTCTTCTGAAGATGACAAGCATCTTCCTGGACTAGATACTGGGGACATGTGACCGGAGTCAGGAAAGCAGATTTTAACCAAATTAATGGTACAGGATCAGCTAGAGCTCATGCGGGGAGAAGAAATCATTGCATTTATATAAAGCAGAAAATTATTAAGTATGACAAAATGGTGCTAACAAAATTGGTGGAAGGCTGCAGGAGGGTGTTCTGTACTGAGCCCTGGGTAATGACATCCTGAGACTGCTCAACAATCCCCAGTTGACTGGCTGTGGAAGGTGGAATCAGAAAGTCACAGTGGACCAATTGAATGCAAGTACACACCCCTCTATCCCTACTTGCTGCACTCCAGGACTGAAAAGGCTATGCTGTCTTTGCCATAGCTGCTCCTCAACACCTGCAGAGCTGGTGTTTGCGCCTACAGCTCTGCTCCACAGCCAAGGTATCCTTTCATCCAGGTGCCCTGCAGCGTAAGACAGACCTTGGAGAAAATCACTCTGGACTTTGTTCTACCTTTCGAGTACATCTAGTGAACAGAATTTCACTCTCTACCAGAGCCTTAGCTGCCAGTGAGCCTTAGAAATATAGGTTTCAGCTTTACAGATTCGGAAATTCAGAAAGACATATTACAAAAAAGTAGGAATCCAAGTCTAATATAAATTTGCCATGTCTAAGGCAGGGAACAAGCTCCTAACATGGGGGCTGAAGTTCTCCTTCGAAGTGTAACATCACAGGAACACACAAAGCAGGCATGCACAGAGGGGCAGCCAGATGGCAGAGGCCAAAGTTGGTTTCTGCACCATGAAGGTGCAGAATGCGAGGCAGACAGAGCCCCAAGTGAAGGCAAATGGACTGAGTCTTATGTATATATCTCACTTCTGTTTGCTTCTCCCCCTTTGGTCATGCCCATACCTTCAACGATGTCTCAACTAAATATTTCAGTCTGGCCCAGCTAGAAGGAAGAGACCTATCAGTGTGACCAAATTAGGGGCAAAGCAGAAGGAGGGAACCAGGAATTGGCAGCAATAATCATAGTGAGAACTTCTCAAAGAGAAGTGAACCTTGTGGAATGTCCGTATTCTTTCAATCTGCTATAACAAAAATGCCATATGCTGTGTGGCTTCTGAACAACACAAATGTATTTCTTGCATCTTTGGTGACTGGGAAGTCCAAGAGCAAAGTGCCAACAGATTTAGTGACTGGTTCTCAACTCAGACTGCTGTCTTTTCACTGCATACTCTTGTGACTGTTGTGGTTTCAATATGAAATATTCCCTATGAGAGATTCATGAATTGAGGGCCTTGGCTGCCAACTGATGGGCTTTTGGGAAATGACTGGATCCTGAGGACTCTGACCTAATCAATGGATTAATCCCTTGATGGGTTCCTAATATTATGGCAGCATTGGGAGGAGGTGGAAGGTAGGAGGTGGGCCTAGTTGGAGGAGGTAGGTCACTGGAGGTATGCCCTGGAAAGATGCATCTTGTCCCCTGCCCTTTCCTCTTGCTTTCTCTAATTCCTGTCCACCATGAAGTGAGCTGCTCTGCTCCTCCACGTTCCCCAATATAATATTCAGCCTTGCCTCCAGCCCACAGCAATGTAACCAGCCGACCACAGACTGCAACCACTGAAGCCACAAGCCAAAATAAATCTTTCCTCATTTTTAAGTAGTTTCTTTCTGGTATCTGTCACAGCTATGAAGAAGTCTGACAAACACAGGAACAATTCCCATTCACAAGGACTCTACTGTCATGACCTAATCAACTCCCGAAGGCCCCACCTCTTAACACCCCATCACCTTGGGGGATAAGATTTCAACATATGAATCTGGGGGAGCAAAATATTCAGACCATAACATGGAATAAGTGTCAACCACACACTGCAAAGACTTCCTTCCTCCTCTATACCCATCTCATAGGAAAGGTCTCAGCTTTATGAAGGTCTCCTGACAGCAGGGGACCACATCTGGGATTCTTTTTCCTCAACCCCATTCAGCTGCACAAAACTGAATAAGTCTCCTAATATCCCTGAGCCCCAGCTGCCTAATCCCCAAATGTCACAAACTAAGCCAGAAGTGTTATCCACAGTCCTCCCAGCCCTAAGAACCATGAGTTCAGTCTCAGTGTTTATGGTAAAGGAATGACTAGTGAAGAAGGAGAATGAGGCTGAGACTTCTGTTACCTCTCTCAGTGTTCCTGGGCTGAGGAGGGAGGTCCCTTGAGTGAGGGTTGTTAGAACAGGGTAGGTTACCGTCAAGGTCAACAGCCAGGACCAGAGCTCATGGGAGACCAGAGTGGCCAGCATTAGAGACTCCTTGCTCTGATGATGGTCTTAGTTGTCCATTCTAGGTCTGTCCATTGGCCCCTTCTCGTCCCAGGTGAATACTTTCCTATAAATCAGGCTGTTGTAGAAGGAAGGCTCAATTCAAACCTGCCAGCCATCAGCATCTGCACCTGAAATGGAGGCGTTCTCCAGCAGGCGGTGAAAGTGAGCTCTTCTCCATAAGAGACCCTTGGAAGTCACCAGGGGTTACACAAACGGAAGGGATTATCATTGAAATAGAATTTCAATAGAGGTGGTACACTGCTCTGTTCTGCTATGATGAAATGTGTCATTAAATATAGAAATAGATCAAGCACCTGCCCACTGAGGTCCTCTGGTACCAAGTATCTAGGTGAGAAGCTGAGTATCTGTGAGAGCTCACAAAGTGTGAGGGAGGTGGGAGAAAAAAAAAATCCCTCACTAGGGAGATGTACTTAACTAGTCTTATAAATAGCCCGATCACAGCTCATTTGATTAATTTGGGGAAAAGGAGGAAAGTGTTTTGCCAATTCATCAGATTTCATGCTTTCAAAGCAGTTGCTAATGTAAATATTAGCACCCAAAATGAACAAATTGTCTCTGGTAATTAAATGCCCTAATTTACAGGTTTCATTAGTAGAGAACAGAGATAATTTTCCCCTTAAATTAACTTTTCTCCCTATTTCCCTTCTCCTGTCTTGATATCATACATCAGTAGATGTGTTTGCAGAGGGACTGAGAGAAATTGCTCTTCCATGCTCTGAGTACAGGGGACTGAGTTAGTCCCTGAGGACAGCACTCAGAGCCAGTGTCTGCTCAGAGAGCTTTCCTTCCAATAGGGTGGTAAGGCAAGCTCAACACTGACAGAAGGTGATTATGGGTGCCAAGGGCCTAAGGTTAGGACCAGGAGCTTTCCCTGTGTCTATACCCAGGGCACTCCCCTGGAGGTGACAGACGACATGGGCCCCGAGGCTACCCTTACTGTTATATTATCATAGTTGGTCTTTGCATCCCTCTCCCTTTCAAAGTCTTTCTTATCCCACAGAACACCATCAGGAGCCCTACACTGTGCCCTAGTGTTCAATCTTAGGGTGACTACCCTCAGGAAGTGCTAGCAGGTAGCTGCTGAGGGAGAAACGGTGACATGTTCTCATTCTCATAGGGAGTGGCAGGTGCTGGGATTTGGACAGGAAGACTTAGCTCTGCCTCAATTCACATTGATTTTCTATTATCTTATTTATTTATTCAAATGGCAGCCCTGTGCCTTCTAGTATCCCTTGGGACTAAGATGAGGCAAGTGAGGTACTTGGGGTGCAAAGTTTAAGAGGAGGCAGAGTTAGCATTTTCACAGCCCTGATCGTGCTTAAATTTGTACCCCAGGCATCTCACTGGCCTCACCCTAGTCTTGGCCCTGCTCAACACACCCAAGGAGGTGGTATAGATATCAGGGGTCCCAGCTCCATCTTCTTCCTCTTCTTTAGTCATTCTTCTACTATGAGCCTAGACTTCTGGGTCATGGAGCTGGAGAGAACTGGAGAGCTCCTCTAGTCCAGTTTGCTGTTGTTCGAGGATGAGGAAATGAAGTCTGGTGTGGACCTGAGTGGGATGCCATAGAAGAACATTAAGGGGACTTAAGAATAGGCTTGGTGGTTGAACTCTTTGCTCTTTACTATATCCCTTCAACCCCAAAAGAACCTACACTGAGACAAGATTCCCACTGTCTCCCCAGCACATGGACAGAAGCAGAAAAGCACAGACAGTGGCTTCAAGAAGAGATAGGTTATTATGAAGGTGAGAAGGGGTAGAGAAAATCACCAGAGCCCTTGGCCTGGCCACATGGGATCTCAGTGAAATGTCCTCATTGAGATTAGATCGATAGATAGATAGATAGATAGATAGATAGATGCCATGACCAAGACTCAGTAGGTATTCACATACTAAGAACTTACATGTGCCTAGTCTGTTCTAGGTCTAGGGGCAGGGATGGGGAAGCGGACAAGCGTAAGTCACATTGCTTGCCCTCAAGGCATTGATAGCACAATCAGGAAGAAACAGAGAGATGTGACAAATTGGCTGACCGTGTAAGTTAGGGCAGGCCAGGTGGTTCAGATGTGAGTGCTGGAAGTAGGCAATTCCTTGGGGATATATGAGCAGGTGCATTAGTCAGAATAGGCTCCATGATCCTGGAGTAACAAATGGCCCCAGATTATCCCTGGTTTGTGACAATAACAGTTTGTATCTAACTTATTTGTAACTCATTCTACCCTGGCCAGCTGCACTCTGCTCCAAGTCATCTTCATTTTGGAGCCCAAGCAGATGAATCATCTCTACCAAGGACATCTCTGTTTTTCATGGTAGAAGGAAAAGGGAGAACCAGTTGGTAAAGCTTCTGGTTGGACATGATCCTTGTCATTTCTTCTTGCATTTCATTGAGTGACTACCACACTGAGTGACATCCCATACACACTATGACCAAAGCAAGCCACATAGCCAGGCCTACCATCAATGAAACAGGGAATGCTAATTCTCCTCAGGGAGAATAGAAGGTATTTGTGAGTGATAATACAACCTTCTACCACAGGGGAAGCTTCCCCAGGGGAGAAACGATGTGATGTGGGCCTTGAGAGACAGATAACAATTGAAGTGAATGTTAGTCTAGAGAAGCAGCATATTCTAAAAATTAGACATATGGCCTCTTGCAGAAGACTGCCCTGTGGGTACCTCAGTCTTCTCATCTGTTGTAAGGGAATGCTAATAAAATATATTTGATAGAACTTCCATAGTAATATAAATACATTTTCTGGAATGGTGCCTGAGACATAATAATATAATAAAAATGAATGAAAACATTCTAAATCAATCCTGGCTCTTATTATTAATTCACACTTTATGTAAGGCCAAAGGAATAATGATTCTGGTGTGTCTGGAGGACACCACCATAGAAAATACTCTTTGAGAAATACAGGAGTTATGGTAGGTGAGACTAGTAGATAAGGCAACAAAACAGGAAGAATGGAGCCTAACTATGGAGGACCCAGCTAGGAGGTTTGGACTTGATTCTGAGCCAGGAATGTGTGGACAAAAGAGTTCCCTCTCAGTGGTCACTTGCATTTCCCATGTAGGCCAGATCAATTTTTCTACTGTTACAGTGAAGTGGCCCTTCCAGCCACAGCAGCACATGCAATGCTGTGTCCAAGCTCTTTCTCAGACTGGCTGGATAACCTTGGATAAATCCCTTCACCTCTCTGGATCCCGAATCTCCCCCTCTGTAAAAAGAGAAGTGGACTGGAGGATCTGGAGGGACCCTTGTGGTTCAGGCATCCCTGTCAGTCACCCTAACATTCTCTGCCTATCTCCAATGCATACTGGACCTGGAGCTTTCTAAGGCTCCCTGACATCCTAACCTTCCAACTTTGACCCACTCCCTCCCATTCCACCTCAAATCACCTCCTACCCCCATCCCAACAACCGAAGCCTCTTGTATCCCAGGAAACGCTGTGTTTGCCACCAGCCCCAGAGGACAAAAAAGTCCAAGTGAGTCTCATTCCCTGCCTCAACCCAGGGGAACACTCAAGAACTGGCCAGTATTTAATTAGTTTGCAATACTACATATCTCTTAGATCTTTTAATCCATTTAATAAAAAAAGTTAAAACACATACACACAACTAACCAACTAACAATGGCCTCAATTTGTGTTTTGTCTGACTGGAAGTAATATTCATGTCTACATGAGGATGGCATGTAATTAACATGTCATAATCAAAATGACTAAGTTTGACACATTATAATCACTGCATGGAGATTATAGCATAGCCAGGGGCGATCCACACAGCCTATCTTAATATCATTTGCATAATGAAAGCATGGTGGCAGTAATAGCTTTTTTCTCTTGTTATCATAATTTCACCCAGGGCTGCAAGGGGCTCCTGCACTGTCAGATGTTGCCTGTTAAAAGTCATTGTGACTTGAAGAAGGCAGCAAAAGTGACCCAGAGCCTTCCCTTTGGAACAATAGCTCAATGGCAGGCCCCTGATGAACAGAGTGGAGCAATTCGAGGACAAGAGTGCAGAAAAATATCCTACAATCCCATGCCCGGCAGATATTTGAACAATCTGCTCTCCCTAGGCTCCTTGCTTGCAGAGGATGTGCGATTACCTTCTGACTAATGGCAAGTGCTGACATTCTTAGACCCCAGATAAACATGGCCAGAGAGGTATATCCCTCTAAGTAGACACCTTGCAATTACCTGAATGGAGTTTGTGTCCATCTAGGGTCATAATGCTGACCATGAGGTCAAAGTCATGGATCAAGTGCTTGGCAAGCCAATCAGTCAACCTGCCTTTCATGGCCACAGATGAAGTCCCTATCCTAGATGGGTACCTCGTGGAACCAATTAGGTTAGAAAGACTGTGAGAGAACACTCATTCACGCAAGGTCCTCTTTTGCTCTAATTTGCCCAGCATTCAATTTAAACCTGGCTTCCTTATAGCTCCCTGCTTAGCCTGCATCTCCATCCTAGTCAGGCACACTTGCCCCATACCAAGAACCACTTTGCCCTCCTACTCCTCCCCTCTGGCTGCCCCATCTATTCTCTGACCTTCTAGAAATTTCATCGGGAGGCCTACCTTCATTTAACCTGCTTGTGCCCATCAGTACCTCTGAAACACCAAGTACAATTATTACATTCCAGTCTTGGAAAACCACGTCCCTTGGGGCAAGAGGAAATTTTGTGACTGGGATCTGGCTTTAGAAATAATATTATGGCACAAATTTAAAACATAAAAATACTTACACTCCTAACCAATGAAACAGGTAGAAAAGAGTAACTATGATGGAGAAAGGCAGGCATAATCACCTGAGCCAAGTGGCCAAGGCTAACATCACCAGTGACAAGTCAAGGTGATATCATGTACCCTTACCTGTAATGAAAGGGGCACTGCAACTTAGAAGTGGACCTTCCCCAAAATCCAAAACCCCAGCCCAATCATGAGAACACATCAGACACGTCCAAACTGAGGGACATTCTTCAAATTACTTGCTAGAACTATTCAAAAATGTCAAAGTAGGGAAAATAGAACGAAAAGAAAAGAGAAAAAAATAGGAGGAGCTATCCTAGATCACAAGACACTTCTGAGACAGGAGCGCTGAACGCACAATGGTGCCTAACTCGACTCTAGAACCCAAAAATGCCATTTGTGGAAAACCCACAGACTCCAAATAAAGCCTGTGATGTGGCTGACAGCATCATAGAAATTGTTTTTTAACCTTTTATTTTTTTTTCTTTTATTATTCATACGTGCATACAAGGCTTGGGTCATTTCTCCCCCCTGCCCCCACCCCCTCCCTTACCACCCACTCCGCCCCCTCCCTCTCCCCCACCTCAATACCCAGCAGAAACTATTTTGCCCTTATTTCTAATTTTGTTGTAGAGAGAGTATAAGCAATAATAGGAAGGAACAAGGGTTTTTGCTGGTTGAGATAAGGATAGCTATACAGGGAGTTGACTCGCATTAATTTCCTGTGCGTGTGTGTTACCTTCTAGGTTAATTCTTTTTGATCTCACCTTTTCTCTAGTTCCTGGTCCCCTTTTCCTATTGGCCTCAGTTGCTTCTAAGGTATCTGCAATGAACCAATAAAGAAATGGGCAAGTGAACTAAACAGAACTTTCTCAAAAGAAGAAATTCAAAAGGCCAAAAAAACACATGAAAAAATGCTCACCATCTTTAGCAATAAAGGAAATGCAAATTACAACCACACTAAGATTCCACCTCACCCCTGTTAGAATAGCCATCATCAGCAACACCACCAACAACAGGTGTTGGCAAGGATGCGGGGAAAAAGGAACCCTCTTACACTGTTGGTGGGAATGGAAACTAGTACAACCACTCTGAAAAAAAATTTGGAGGCTACTTAAAAAGCTAGACATTAATCTACCATTTGATCCAGCAATACCACTCTTGGGGATATACCCAAAAGACTGTGACACAGGTTACTCCAGAGGCACCTGCACATCCATGTCTATTGCGGCACTATTCACAATAGCCAAGTTGTGGAAACAGCCAAGATGCCCCACCACTGACGAATGGATTAAGAAAATGTGGTATCTATACACAATGGAATTTTATGCAGCCATGAAGAACGAAATGTTATCATTCAATGGTAAATGGATGGAATTGGAGAACATCATTCTGAGTGAGGTTAGCCTGGCCCAAAAGACCAAAAATTGTATGTTCTCCCTCATATGTGGACATTAGATCAAGGGCAACAACAATGGGATTGGACTTTGAGCACATGATAAAAGCGAGAGCACACAAGGAAGGGGTGAGGATAGGTAAGACACCTAAAATATTAGCTAGCATTTGTTGCCCTTAACGCATCATAGAAATGTTAAAGTCTCAGTTTGCATACATGTCCCTTCGTTATATAAAGTGTTAACATTAGATAAAACTATGTGAAGCTATGTCTCCTCCTCTGGATGAAGGTTGACTTCAGGCAAAACAAGTTATATCTCTGCATTATCTTTGTTTTTATTTTTATTTTTATTTTATTCATATGTGCATACAATGTTTGGGTCATTTCTCTCCCCTTCCTCCCACCCCTTTCCTTACCCACCCCTCCCCCCGCCCCGCTCCCTCCCTTATCCCCCCCTTACCCCTCACTATCTGGCAGAAACTATTTGGCCCTTATTTCTAATTTTGTTGTAGAGAGAGTATAAGCAATAATAGGAAGGAACAAGGGTTTTTCTAGTTGAGATAAGGATAGCCAAACAGGGAGTTGACTCATATTAATTTCCTGTGCGTGTGTGTTACCTTCTAGGTTAATTCTTCTTTGATCTAACCTTCTCTCTGGTTCCTGGTCCCCTTCTCCTATTGGCCTCAGTTGCTTTTAAGGTATCTACTTTAGTTTTCTGCATTATCTTTGTAACATTTTAAACTATTTAGATTGTATTCAAATTAAAAGTTTTAAAGCTATATTCATAAAATCCTGCAACTGCAGAAATCTCACAAGTTTTTACTAAAGGATCTCTGAATTCAGTGTGAATGGAAAAAAGTCTTTGTCCCCATGGTTTGGCAAATTCTGCCCACCTGGCTGATGGCTTTTGTGACTCTAAGCTATAATTACAGGTTAAGTTGCTTATGAAAGGGTTAAGATAGCATGGATCTATGATCACAAACCCTAATATGTGAAGATATTTCATTCTGCATGTCATTGTGCAAAGCAAATGGCCTTGCTTTGCCTCTCATATGTGATACCATAAAAACAGATGAAGGTAAGATGAGTAAGAAGAAAGTACTTGGACTGGAGGTGTGGCTCAAGTGATAGAGCACCTGCCTAGAAACCCTGAGTTCAAACCCCAATACAACCAAAAAAAAAAAAAAAAAGCTAAGAAAGAACGAACTTTCCACAAATTTCACAACAGAACTGGAAGAACATTTGATCTCGTAGACCTAGCCCTCCATTTTTACATGAAGGTACTGGGGCTTAGAGAGCTCAAGCAATTTGCCTGGTGTCTCACAGCAGGTTGGAGCAGAGGTGGAAATAAGACCCAGCCCTTCAAATTCTCAGTCCAGAGTTGGTCCAGACAGTGCTGCAAGATGCTATGCTGGCCATCCACCCGAACTTCCAGACAGGGAATTGGCACTCCATGTTTCAAAGCCAGCTGGCACACCCTGGCCGATCTCACTCTTCTCATGCTTAGTGAGTCTGCTACATGCATTGATGGCCTCTCCCACGGACTCTGCTTTTCCAGGAACCAGCAAACTCTTCTCCTACACCTGCCCAGAAATGCACTTTCTGGATTTGGACAGATGCTATTTGGATGCTATTCACATGGTCCCAAAGCTAAGAGCTTTGTCACCAAGTCAGGGCTGTTTTTCCCCTGCCAACCCTGCCCTCCCTTGTTTAGGGGACTTGTCATTCACTACTGTCTGCCAGTCATCAGGGTCCTAGGAAGGAAATGAGGCCAAGGAACTTGGGCACAGAGCCCCCTGCTGCGAGGGAAATGTTGACTCACAGCCAATGCATTTTAACACAAGGAAACTCCCAGGAAAGCTAAAGCGCTGAGCCTGGGATCCTGGGAGGAGGGCTTTCTGCTCTTCTCCAGACCTAGAATTAATGCCATCATTCCTCCTGGGCCAGGAAACCGATGGAATGCCCCCCATCACCATAGGCAGCCTCCTGCCCACCAAAGGGGCCACTGCTTAGATTTTACAGCATCTCAACTCTGGAGGAGCCTCAGAGTCAGCAATATTATTTGAAGAGCAATACAAAGACTCTCACCCACAAAAATATTTCCCACCATCCCCTTTCCTGATGCTACAACTCTTCCATTAGATATGGCTTCCTTTGACTTTAGAGGAGTTTTGGTTTTACTTTTGCTTTTGAACCTTTTCTCTAGAGCTGGTTGCAAGAGGCAGAATCCACTCAAACTCTCCAAAGTGTCCCAGCTCCAGAGAGAGGAAATTCATTTCTCTCCTTTTTTGTTCTATCCACTCTCAGTCAATTGATTTGTGCTTACCCACATTGAGGGCAGATCTTCACCATTGGCTCCACCAACTCCCACACCAATCTCTTCTGGAAACACTTCATGGCCACACCCAGACACAATGCTTTCCCAGTACTCTAGACATTCTTTAATGCAGTCAAGTTGGTACCTAAAACTAACACACACACTAAATCTCTTTATCCACAACTATGACCCATGCCTCTGGCCTGACAGGTGGCTAGAAAGAGGGAGACTGGGATCAGATCAGCTGACAACAGTGTCACCTCCACACAGTGATGCGTGGCCCAATGACACTAAAAACTCTCATTTCAGCTCATTAGCTTTCTCTACTTTCTGAATCTACCTCTTGGAAAACAAGTGTCCACTTATATTCATTATCTTCAATGGTTCTCAAGTCTCTATATCCTAGATGACTATGCTGTTTATAGAAGGGTAGAGGACTAAAATGATGGAGAGAAGATGGAAAAGAGTTGTTATTATAAGTTTTTTTCATGTTATTTACCTAATACACATTTCTTTTTATTTTAACCTTTGGTGTGATGATGTTTCTAAAGTGTTTATGTCCACTTCTCGGCTTCAGTAATGACAATAATTCACTCTTATGACCTCCCACCTGTCTGAGAAATATGAAAACAATAGTGATTAACTTTATATATCAGTTTGGCTGGACTGTATGGTGCCCAGATGTTTTGTCAAACTCAAGTCTAGATGTTACTGTGAAAGTAGTTTTCAGATATGATTAACATTTAAACCAGTGGACTTTGAGTAAAACATTACCCCTATCATATGGATGGGCTTCATCCAATCAGTTGAAAAACTTCAAGAGAAAACACTGTGTTCCCCAAGAAGGAAGAAACTCTGCCTCCAGATTGCCCTTGACCTCAAAAGTATGACATCAGTTAGGTCCTGACAGTTAGCTCCTAGCAGGCAGCTTTCAAGCCTGGTTCAGTCCTTCTCTGTCAGTGAATGACAAGCTGGGCCTGAAGAGGAAGCCACCTGTGGGCAGTCACTCCCTCTGCCCACAACTCCTGGACTCTGTCTCAACTACCAGTCCCCAGCAGGGCAAGGCCTAGACTGGCCGTGTCCTGGCAACAGCTTTCATAATTTCATTAACTCCAATCAGAGCACAAGAATGCCCCCCCAGAGAATTCTAGCCTCCCGATGACCAAGATGGTGGCACTGACTTAGCCATAGTCCTTGTCACTTGGAGCAGCTTATTAAGCAATGCTCCAGGCACAGGGAACTCACTGGCAAATCTACATCCCTGATGAGCTAGAGCTTCTGCTCAGCACAGGAGGCAGAGCCTACCCAAAGGATACAATTGGAATAGGCTGGAAATCTCTCTAGAAATAAAATATCAGCAACCACAATAAAATAAAACTTAGAACACTTGGAAAAAAATTCTTACACCACTAAAAACTGGCTTCCCCAAGAAGCATGACTCAAAAGACACTTCATTCCCTCCCTCTGCCCCCATCCCCTTCACCTCTCCTATTAGATTGAAGGTGGCTATTTCAATTCAAGTTTTAGAAGCCCCCCCACCCCCAAGTACCCTGCATCCACAAGATAGCTGCAGGTGGCAGCTGTGGGGAGAAGATGGGAGCCTCTGTCATGGTACCCAGAAAGTCCAGCAGTTCAAACACTCAAGGACACAGCCAGAAGACAGAATCCCCAAGAGCAAAGTGACCTATAGTGTAATTTTTGGCCCATTCAGGGCTTTTTAAAAATAGGATTAAATTCATTACTAGTATTTTTAAGGTAGACGATTTGCATAAAAATCTAAATTTTTGGCTTTCCTTGGAAAAAATAAAAGAGCCAGTATCCCTGGACAGCAACAGAATGCTGGAGCTGAGGTGTAGCTACCTTCACCAGCTGTTCCCAGTTGTTTCCAGGATCCCTCTGGCCATTCTCAGGAATTTCTAGACCCTATAGGCCTCAATCCAGAACCTTCCCCACCGCCCCCCCGCCACCTTATAGCAAGGATGGGTTTAAAAGGGGTTTGATTTGCCTAGTCAAAGATAAAACCAGGAGGAGCTGGGAAAGGCAAAGTTTTTCATATGAGAAAAGGGTTGGCCAGACTTTGGGGACAGCTGAGGAGAGGACAGCGTGGCGGCTGAGGAGGGGAAAAAGGACTTAGAGAGGGAGAAATGAGGCAGCAGCCATGGGGAAAACTTTAAGAACATAATGTATTATAAGAGGATTTGGTCCTGTTTTGCTGTCTGTTATACAATGTAACCAGTTTCCATTTGATTAAAAAGACAGGAGAGGAGAGGAAAGAAGAGGGAGAGAGAGAGAGACTGAGAAGAGAGAGGAGGGATTGAGTGGGGGGATGAAAGAAGAAGGAAGAGGAGGAGGAAGGGCAGGAGGGGGAGAAAAAAGAAAGAAGGGAAGAAGGAAGGAAGACTTCCATAAAAACCAAGATGCTCCACAGTGCTTTGCAGTTGTGGTGGGGAACATGTGTGTATTGGGAAAAGGGGAGTGCCTCTGTGTGTGTGTGCGTGTGTGTGTGTGTGTGTGTGTATGTGTGTGATTTCATGTGCTGAGACTTAAAGGAAACCCAATTACTTTCAGAATTTACATTCATATTATACCCCAAATCCCATCCACCACAGCCAGCTTCTGCCTGGCCCCAGTGCCCTTGACAAACAGGTGGATACTATTCAACCAGCAGAGACAGAAATATCAAAGTCACCTGCCTACTGCTGCCCTTCTGCAAGTCCCTTCCTGCCTCTGGATGACCCTGAGCCCACATCCCAAGTCCTGTTTTTGGCCTACCTGGGTCAGTGGTGAGGGAGCTGGAAAAGAGGGGTCTGCTTGGCCTGGACGGCCTCCTCCACCCTCTGCACCACTGCTGTCACCGAGGATGACAATCACATCTTTTCTGAGGATGACCATGAAAACCTGCCCAAGGGACATGCAATTCTTCCCCAACAAACTGTCAAAGTAAACCTGGGAAACTCAGCCCTTCCTTACCTTCAATGCAGTGGGGAAGGGGGAAAGGAAAGGGAAAGAAGGAAGATTCTTACTGATGGATATTTAAGGACCAGTCCCCTGGATCTACACCCCAGGTTTCTGAGCCCCAAATAGACTTCTGTTGTGTAACCTTAACTAGCAGTGAGCCTGAGTCTCTAGTACATGAGAGTCAGGAAATTCAGGGTCCTCTGCTGCACCCCCAACCTTGGTTGCAAGGTTAAGTGTTAAGAGACATCAGTGACAGCCAGTATGGGAGCGCACTTCTAACACAGTTCCAGTGGTTGGTGTGTATCATTTCTACTGTTGCTACATTGTTCACATTGATCAAGAAGAGAGGATCAGTGCATGCATGTATGTGTGAGTACACACAAACACACACACACACACACACCACTGATGCTGATTAAAGGTTTATGAGAAGCAAGAAAATCTGATAGGATTTGGGCAGAATCCGACCAGTTTTAAGTTTTCCATCTCTAAGCCGTTAAGTCCTCACAAGCCATTATTTTTGCTTTTGCTGTAGAAGGAAGACTAAGTTGGGGAATGTAAATGAGGTAAATGGCAGGACTCAGAGTTTTTGAGATGATTATCAGATTTGTACAAGATTTACTTTGCTCTTTAAAGATCCTGCACACACATAGACACACACTGCTCTTCAGCAACCCTGGCATGCAGAGATCATCAGCAAACTCACCTTTTCAGTGAGGATCATGCGTAGGTAGGTACTGATAGAACACCACACCCAGCCAGGTGAATATAACATTCTAGAAGCTTCCAGAAGTCTTTGTAGAGCTACCATATGAACCTGGAATGTCTTCTTGAAGCATGAGTTCCACTCAAAGATTGACACTGAAAAGTGATCAGCGGGAAAAATTGTTTCCTTACAAAAACAAAAGGAAGACATTGTGTGCATTTTTATGAGTTAAAGCAAAGACCTCAAATTTGTGGGCATAGCTCCCCAGAGTCAAGTCCTACATTCCAGAAGTTTGTTCTTAATACCTACCTCCTCTCATCTTAACCCAGAAGGGTGGTATAAACATTCAACCAAACTGTCAGTGCCCTTTGAAAAGAGTCTGATAAAAACAATTTTTTTGTGCCATGCTGCTGCTATCTTTAGCTAAGCTGAATAAGTCAGAAAGAAAATTTGAGTGTTTCCCTAAAACTTCATAGAGGAAGAAAGGAGAAAGCCTTTAGAAGTTTCCAGAGAAACTATTTCCAAAATAAAGTTTGATTAGAAATTATAGGAAGGAGAATTCCAAGATGGCGGCTAGAGGTAGGAAGCAGAAAGCGACCTTCCTATAGTGAAATCTTGGAGAGACGCTGGAGACACACTTTGCAGGCATAATCACCGAGAAAAGGCATAACTTTGACTCCTCCACACCTCCAGCCGGCGCAGAGAATCTCCACTTCACGTTAAACGGAGAACCGAGGAGGCCCCCGGGGCCGCCAGTGGCCGGCGCCCATACGGCTTGGGAAGACGTGGACCAGGTGAGCTTCGCGGTACCGCGGTTCCCCCACAGACAAGCCTGGGCCAGAGCAGCATAGCCCCCTGGACAGACTGACCTCCACCCGGGAAAAAAGAGAAACTGAGTACTAAGCAATAAGAACAGTTAAGACACGCTGGAAAGAGGGTGGGGCGCCCTGAGCGCTGAAGATTGGGGGAAGGGAATCCTTCCCGGGACTGGAAATAAACAAGCCGGGCGGGCCGGAGAGGCTCTGGCGGGAGCGGGGCGCGCCAGCAACCAGGAGCGGGGACGCTTGTGAGAGGAGGGAAGACCCACTTCCCACGTGAACTGTAAATAAACACGCAGGCCTGACAACGCGGGGCAGTGTCGCCTTTCCCAGTGCTTGGAAAGGGAAAAGCCTGTAGCAGAGGCCCCCCTCCCCCGCACAGGAGAACTCTGAGCAAACAAAGCCTGTGGGACCAGGTGAGTGCTAAGCTCACCCCAGAGAGCTGCATAAATAACGCCGCCAGCTACAGGCTGAGAGCAGCAGGCAGGCAAGCCACAGTTGCAGATACCACTCTCAGAACTGCCTCCAGACGCTTTTTTTTCTTTTTCTCCCTACCTTTGATGAGAGAACAACCGAATTACACCTGCAAGCCGAAAAACTTACTGAAACTGTATTGCATTTGAACTGGGGACACTTGGGGGGGCTTTTTTTTTTTTTTTCTTCTTCTGTGTGTGTGTGAGTGTAGTTTTGTTCTACTTTATGCATCCCCTTTGATGAGACAACTACAGAACAACATCTGAGGCACCAACTCCAGGACTGGAGATTGAGACGGACATCCAAATTATTAAGACTGAAATTGCATTGCATATAAACTTGGAAGTTTTTTGGTTTTTTGGTGTTTTTTGTTTTTTTTAATTTTCTATTTTCCATTTTATTTTAATTCATTTTATAAATAGATATTACTTTCATATACTTATTTTTTATTTTTTTTATCTTTGATTTTCAATCCTCTCTCTGTCACTCTATTGTCTGTTCAGCTTACTGTCGATTAGTACACTAACACTCCCTGTTTATACCTTTGAAACTCTCTTGTCTGATACCTTGTTCTGCTTTCTCCCTCTTGTCTGTATATTTGTTTTCCCCTTTTCTTTAACTTCTTGCTTTCCATCTCAGCTCACTCTTCCATTCTCAATATTACCATTGTTATTATTACAAGCTAGAAAATACTTAATTACACACAGTACAGGGACAGTAACAACACCAAGGACAATGACAGGAAGACAGAAAAAACAAGGAAACCAGTTTCCCCACAGCAAAAAATTAGTACAGGAACCAGAGGGAAATGAAGAGAACAGAAACTCAGAGCCAGACTCCAACAAAATGAAGATAAACTATGCCAAAGGACCCAATGAAGCCTACAAGAATAATTTAAAAGAAGACATACTACAAGTACTCAATGAGAATTTTATAGAGATGATACTGGATAGGGTCAACCAAAATGTACAGGAGACACTCAAGAAATTCCAAGACAATAAAAATAGAGAATTTGAAAAAGCAAAAGAAGAAATAAAGGAAACCATAGAAGCACTGTATAAACACCAAAGTGAAAGAGAGAACACAATGAATAAATGGATAAATGAACTCAGAACAAAAATAGACAACAATAAAGAAGAAAACAGCCAGGATATGGAAAACCTCAGAAAAAAGAACGAAACAGAACTGCAAAACAAAACGGAAGGCCAATCCAGCAGAATAGAACAAACAGAAGACAGAATCTCAGAACTTGAAGATGAAATGGTAATTAAAGGAAAAACTGAAGAACTACTAATTAAACAACTCAAGACCTGTGAAAAGAAAATGCAAGAACTCACTGACTCCATCAAAAGACCAAACTTGAGAATCATGGGCATCGAAGAAGGAGAAGAGGTGCAAGCGAAGGGAATGCGTAATATATTCAACAAAATAATAACGGAAAATTTCCCAAATCTAGAGAAAGATATTCCCATACACATGCAAGAGGCCTCCAGGACACCAAACAGACCAGATCAAAATAGAACTACTCCACGACATATCATCATTAAAACAACAAGTTCAGAAACTAAGGAAAGAATATTGAAGGCTGCAAGAGAGAAAAAACAAGTAACATACAAAGGTAAACCCATCAAAATCACAGCAGACTTCTCAACAGAAACATTAAAAGCAAGAAGAGCGTGGGGTGAGATCTTCCGGGCACTGAATGAAAATAACTTCAACCCCAGGATACTCTACCCAGCAAAGCTATCATTCAAAATAGATGGAGCAATAAAAGTCTTCCATGATAAGCAGAAACTAAAACAATATGTGACCACAAAGCCACCATTACAAAAGATTCTGCAAGGGATCCTGCACACAGAAAGTGACACCCAACTTAACCATGAAAAGGCAGGCAGCACCAAACCACAGGATAAGAAAAAGCAAGACAGTAGAGAGTAACATCAAGTTAGGTACACACAATCAAACCTTCAAACAACTAAGATAACTAAATGGCAGGAATCACCACATACCTATCAGTACTAACACTTAATGTTAATGGACTTAATTCACCCATCAAAAGACACTGTTTGACAAAATGGATTAAAAAAGAAGATCCAACAATTTGTTGCTTACAGGAGACTCATCTCACCGACAGAAATAAGCATATGCTTAGGATGAAAGGCTGGAAGAAGATTTACCAAGCCAATGGCCCCCGAAAACAAGCAGGAGTAGCAATACTTATCTCTGACAAAGTAGACTTCAAACCTACATTGATCAAACGAGATAAAGAAGGACATTCCATACTAATAAAAGGGGAAATAGACCAAAAGGAAATAATAATCATCAATCTGTACGCACCCAATGTCAACGCACCCAATTTCATCAAACATACCCTGAAAGACCTAAAAGCATATATAAACGCCAACACAGTGGTTGTGGGAGACTTTAACACTCCATTATCATCAATAGATAGGTCATCCAAACAAAAACTCAATAAAGAAATCCAAGATCTAAAATATGCAATAGATCAAGTGGACCTAGTAGATGTCTACAGAACATTTCATCCAACCTCTACACAATATACATTCTTCTCAGCAGCCCATGGAACCTTCTCCAAAATAGATCATATCCTAGGGCACAAAGCAAGCCTCAGCAAATATAAGAAAATAGAAATAATACCATGCATACTATCTGACCACAATGCAGTAAAAGTAGAACTCAACAACAAAAGTAAAGACAAAAAACATGCAAACAGCTGGAAACTAAATAACTCATTACTTAATGAAGAATGGATCATCGATGCAATAAAAGAGGAAATTAAAAAGTTCCTAGAAGTCAATGAAAATGAAAACACAACCTACCGGAACCTATGGGACACAGCTAAGGCAGTCTTGAGAGGAAAGTTTATAGCCATGAGTGCATATATTAAAAAGATTGAAAGATCCCAAATCAATGACCTAATGATACATCTCAAACTCCTAGAAAAACAAGAACAAGCAAATCCCAAAACAAATAGAAGGAGAGAAATAATAAAAATAAGAGCTGAAATCAATGAAATAGAAACCAAAAAAACCATACAAAGAATTAATGAAACAAAAAGTTGGTTCTTTGAAAAAATAAACAAGATCGATAGACCCCTGGCAAACCTGACTAAAATGAGGAGAGAAAAAACCCAAATTAGTAGAATCAGGAATGCAAAAGGGGAGATAACAACAAACACCATGGAAGTCCAGGAAATCATCAGAGACTACTTTGAGAACCTATATTCAAATAAATTTGAAAATCTAAAAGAAATGGACAGATTTCTAGATACATATGATCATCCAAAACTGAACCAAGAGGAAATTAATCACCTGAATAGACCTATAACACAAAATGAAATTGAAGCAGCAATCAAGAGTCTCCCCAAAAAGAAAAGTCCAGGACCTGATGGATTCTCTGCTGAATTCTATCAGACCTTTAAAGAAGAACTGATACCATCCCTCCTTAAACTGTTCCATGAAATAGAAAGGGAAGGAAAACTGCCAAACACATTTTATGAAGCCACTATTACACTTATCCCAAAACCAGGCAAAGACACCTCCAAAAAGGAGAACTATAGGCCAATCTCCTTAATGAACATTGATGTAAAAATCCTCAACAAAATAATGGCAAATCGAATTCAGCAACACATCAAAAAGATTATTCACCACGACCAGGTAGGCTTCATCCCAGGGATGCAGGGGTGGTTCAACATACGAAAATCAATAAACGTAATAAACCACATTAACAGAAGCAAAGACAAAAACCACTTGATCATCTCAATAGATGCAGAAAAAGCCTTTGATAAGATCCAACATCATTTCATGATAAAAGCTCTAAGAAAACTAGGAATAGAAGGAAAGTTCCTCAACATTATAAAAGCTATATATGACAAACCTACAGCCAGCATTATACTTAATGGAGAAAAATTAAAACCATTCCCTCTAAAATCAGGAACCAGACAAGGATGCCCACTATCTCCACTCCTATTCAACATAGTACTGGAATTCCTAGCCAGAGCAATTAGGCAAGAAGAAGGAATAAAAGGAATACAAATAGGTAAAGAAACTGTCAAAATATCCCTATTTGCAGACGACATGATCCTATACCTTAAAGACCCAAAAAACTCTACTCAGAAGCTTCTAGACATCATCAATAGCTATAGCAAGGTAGCAGGATATAAAATCAACATAGAAAAATCATTAGCATTTCTATACACTAACAATGAGCAAACGGAAAAAGAATGTATAAAAACAATTCCATTTACAATAGCCTCAAAAAAAATCAAATACCTAGGTGTAAACCTAACAAAAGATGTGAAAGACCTCTACAAGGAAAACTATACACTTCTGAAGAAAGAGATTGAGGAAGACTATAGAAAGTGGAGAGATCTCCCATGCTCATGGATTGGTAGAATCAACATAGTAAAAATGTCGATACTCCCAAAAGTAATCTACATGTTTAATGCAATTCCCATCAAAATTCCAATGACATTCATCAAAGAGATTGAAAAATCTACTGTTAAATTTATATGGAAACACAAGAGGCCACGAATAGCCAAGGCAATACTCAGTCAAAAGAACAATGCAGGAGGTATCACAATACCTGACTTCAAACTATATTACAAAGCAATAATAATAAAAACAGCATGGTACTGGCACAAAAACAGACATGAAGACCAGTGGAACAGAATAGAGGATCCAGATATGAAGCCACACAACTATAAGCAACTTATCTTTGACAAAGGAGCTAAAAATATACGATGGAGAAATAGCAGCCTCTTCAACAAAAACTGCTGGGAAAACTGGTTAGCAGTCTGCAAAAAACTGAAACTAGATCCATGTATATCACCCTATACCAAGATTAACTCAAAATGGATCAAGGATCTTAATATCAGACCCCAAACTCTTAAGTTGATACAAGAAAGAGTAGGAAATACTCTGGAGTTAGTAGGTATAGGTAAGAACTGTCTCAATGAAACCCCAGCAGCACAGCAACTAAGAGATAGCATAGATAAATGGGACCTCATAAAACTAAAAAGCTTCTGTTCATCAAAAGAAATGGTCTCTAAACTGAAGAGAACACCCACAGAGTGGGAGAAAATATTTGCCAATTATACATCAGACAAAGGACTGATAACCAGAATATACAGGGAACTTAAAAAACTAAATTCTCCCAAAACTAATGAACCAATAAAGAAATGGGCATGTGAACTAAACAGAACTTTCTCAAAAGAAGAAATTCAAATGGCCAGAAAACACATGAAAAAATGCTCACCATCTCTAGCAATAAAGGAAATGCAAATTAAAACCACACTAAGATTCCACCTCACCCCTGTTAGAATAGCCATCATCAGCAACACCACCAACAACAGGTGTTGGCGAGGATGCGGGGAAAAAGGAACCCTCTTACACTGTTGGTGGGAATGTAGACTAGTACAACCACTCTGGAAAAAAATTTGGAGGCTACTTAAAAAGCTGGACATCGATCTACCATTTGATCCAGCAATACCACTCTTGGGGATATACCCAAAAGACTGTTACTCCAGAGGCACCTGCACATCCATGTTTATTGCGGCACTATTCACAATAGCCAAGTTATGGAAACAGCCAAGATGCCCCAGCACTGACGAATGGATTAAGAAAATGTGGTATCTATACACAATGGAATTTTATGCAGCCATGAAGAAGAACGAAATGTTATCATTTGCTGGTAAATGGATGGAATTGGAGAACATCATTCTGAGTGAGGTTAGCCTGGCTCAAAAGACCAAAAATCGTATGTTCTCCCTCATATGTGGACATTAGATCAAGGGCAAACACAACAAGGGGATTGGACTATGAGCACATGATAAAAGCGAGAGCACACAAGGGAGGGGTGAGGATAGGTAAGACACCTAAAAAACTAGCTAGCATTTGTTGCCCTTAATGCAGAGAAACTAAAGCAGATACCTTAAAGCAACTGAGGCCAATAGGAAAAGGGGACCAGGAACTAGAGAAAAGGTTAGATTAAAAAGAATTAACCTAGAAGGTAACACCCATGCACAGGAAATCAATGTGAGTCAATGCCCTGTATAGCTATCCTTATCTCAACCAGCAAAACCCCTTGTTCCTTCCTATTATTGCTTATACTCTCTCTACAACAAAATTAGAGATAAGGGCAAAATAGTTTCTACTGGGTATTGAGGGGGGGAGCGGGAGGGGGTGGAGTGGGTGGTAAGGGAGGGGGTGGGGGCAGGGGGGAGAAATAAACCAAGCCTTGTATGCACATATGAATAAAAAAAGAAAAATTTAAAAAAAAATTTAAAAAAAAAAAAAAGAAAAAAGAAATTATAGGAAGCTAGCAGTAGTCTTGCAAACCCTGGAAGTGGTCAGATAATTCTCAGGAACTTAATCAGGCTTAGCAGAACAGTGATAGAAATGCAAATCAGAGGCTACCCTGGTTAGCTTGGCCAGCAGAGGAAAACCTGGAGGCAGAATCAATTTCTACTCTCAGATTAAAACTGCAGCTTCCCTAGGTTGGAGGCAGAGGTAGAAAGTCAAAGACTCCAAAAGTCCTTAGAAAAAGACAAGTCAATCCCCACTAAATGATCCAGAGGCAACTTCAGTTTCCTGTTTCTCTCTCTCTACCTCTCTAAGTCTCATTACTTTAAGAAGCACGCTCTGACTGTATTGTGGTAATTCCAGGAAGCCAAGCTCTCCGTGGGTAAGCAGAATTTATTAAACCATCAGACACGACTCCTCTATCACAGTGGCCCTTGTCATCGTGAATTTCCAAAGCGAGTGCATCTCACCCCCCTCCTCAGTCCACATTCAGATGTAAGATGGATTCCACCTACATGGGGGTGTTATGCAAAGAGACTGTCCTGGAGCTCACCTTCTGGCTGGTCCTAGCTCCACTACCTACCAGCTGAGTTGTCTCGAGTAGGTTATTTCATCGCTCTGAGCATTGGTTTTTCATATACAAAATGGTGCTAATAATGGAACCTCTGTAATAACGTGACTGGGAGGATTGAGCTGTGTGTGTGTGTATTTGGGGCACAGTAAGTATTCAATAAACAGAAGCAGTTATTGTTACTTTTCCTTGCTTAGAAGTGTCTGGCCCAATTTACAGCCAGATCACCTGAATATGCCTGATCTTGTTTGATCTCAGGAGAGTTGGGCCTGGTTACTACTTAGATGGGAGAAATGTCTTACCCAGTACAGTCATTTTTCAATCCATTTGTTTAGGTTCATGCCTTATAAGTCAGCCTTATTAGCCAGAAAACATTAGGTGGTTTCCATGATCATGTATCTACAAGACTTTGCCCTACTCTCTCAGATTACTGGCAACCTCCCCTCCCTGAGTTCCTGCTCCATGAGAATAGCAAGTCCTGGGGAATGGCAACCCCTATAAAGAACCAAGAGCCAGAACTGGAAAATCCTGTCCTAGATCAGGAGTTGACAATCCACAGTCCAGGATCCAAATCCCTGTGGTAATTTTTGTTTTTTTAACTGCTTTATTGAGGCATAACTAATTTACAAAAAAAATTCACGTTTAACATACATGATTTAACGAGTTTAGCTATAGGCATACACACGTGAAACTCTCACTACAATCAAGGAAATAAACATATCCAGCTCCTCCCACAATTTCCCTGTGCCCTTTGGTGTTGGTTTTGAAGTAACAGCATTTAATGTGGGATCTACTCTCTCAACATATTTTTTTAGGTGCACACTACTGTCTTGTTAATAATCAGCTCTGTGCTGTACAGCAGATCTCAAGAACTTATGCATTTACTGTAACTGAATTTTAGACCCATTGAACAACAGCCCTCAGATACTTCATGCAAGCAGAGTCAGGTGGTGTTTGCCCTTCTGGGCCTGACTTACTTCACTTAGCATACTGGCCTATAGGTCCATCCACACTGTCACACACAGCAGGAGTCCATCCTTTTTTAAAGTCAAATGATATTCTACTGTGATTAAACCACATTTTCTCAATCCATCTGTCAGTAGATCTTCAAGTTGTTTCCATATCTTGCCTATTGGTTTTTGTAAATAAAGCTTTATTAGAACATACCCTCCCATCCATTTACATAGATGCTTATTGCTTATGTGCTACACTGGCAGAATCAAATAGCTGCTACAGAGAACTAAATGTATCCTGTCCAGTCCTTTTTAGAGAAAGCTTGTGGATCCTGCTATAGACCCTTCTTCTGAGCCACAGCTTTGTTCTTCTTGTGAAAAGTCTTTCCTTATCACTTCTGGGCAGGAGTTGTGGCTGAAAAGGGTTTCCTCCCTTCCATTAAGGATTCAGTGCAGTAGTGATGTGGATGGGTTTGTTTATTTCTCCACCATAGCCCCCTGTTCTTGAATAGACTAGTCTGCCTTAAGTTAAGGCACATGGGACTGACCAACAGTTGTGCTCTCCTAGCTGATCTTTTCAATGTGTTTTCTTTAACCCATCATGGAATCACCTGGGATGCTAGTTATAAATGCAGATTCCCAGCACAGACTTCTCAAATCTGAGCCCATGAGGTAGAGACCGAGGAATGCTATTAAAATTAAAATAATAGGGCTGGGGAGGGGAGTTCTCAGTGGTAGAACATGTGTTCAACATGTGCAAGGATGCTCTTTTTAATCCTCACCACCAAAAAGTAATAAAAATAAATGAGAATAAAAATAACGATACTTCTCCAGGTGGGTTGTAAATCTATTAAAGCTTTATTGCAAGAAATATAATGTGAGAATCTTTGTTCTTGAATTTCTTTCTCCTGCCTTCCTTCCTTCCTCCCTCTCGCTCTCTCTTTCTCTCTCCCTCTCTCCTTCTTTCTTTCTGTGTATGTGTGTGATGCTGGGGATCGAACTCAGGGAATTGTGAGGCAAGTACTCCACCACTGACCTAAATACTCTCTGTCCTGTACTTGGATTTCTGAGGTTATATCTTATTCAAAAGTGAACCTCCTTACACAATGTCTCATATACACAGTAGGTGTTCAAAGGATGCTTATTAATCTTGTAAAAGCCATCAGTGAACACTGAATACCTACTTTTCCTGTGTTATGTGCAAATCAGAACTGGACAATGGAGCCCACTGTTGCCCCTTGATTTACATAACTAGCGGAGAAGCTTCAGTTTTGTTTTCATTGATTTCCTGTGGTCAATAACTCCTAAAATGTTTTCTGCCTCTGAGACCTCAGTTAAGATGCTGATAACCTGTCAACACTCAAAAAACACTAGGAAAGCCTATCATTTAAAATCTCTCCTGTCAGATGAACAGTCCCTCCAGTAATCTGTCACTTTTTTAAAATTTTTTTTTATATCTCTGGATTATCTTTGTTTTTTTAATTTTTATTTTATTCATATGTGCATACGTTTGGGTCATTTCTTCCCCCTTCCCCCTACCCCCTCCCCGCTCCCTCCCTTACTCCCTCCCCTTCCCTTAATCCCCCTTATCCCTCACTACCCAGCAGAAACTATTTTGCCCTTATCTCTAATTTTGTTGAAGAGAGAGTATAAGCAATAGTAGGAAGGAACAAGGGTTTTTGCTGCTTGAGATAAGGGTAGCTATACAGGGAGTTGACTCACATTGCTTTCCTGTGCATGTGTGTTACCTTCTAGGTTAATTCTTCTTGATCTAACTTTTTCTCTAGTTCCTGGTCCCCTTCTCCTATTGGCCTCAGTTGCTTTAAAGTATCTGCTTTAGTTTCTCTGCATTGAGGGCAACAAATACTATCTAGTTTTATAGGTGTCTTACCTATCCACATACCTCTCTTGTGTGCTCTCATTTTATCATGTGAGCAAAGTCCATCCCCTTGTTGTGTTTGCCCTTGATCTAATGTCCACATATGAGGGAGAACATATGATTTTTGGTCTTTTGGTCCAGGCTAACCTCACTCAGAATGATGTTCTCCAATTCCATCCATTTACCAGCAAATGATAACATTTCGTTCTTCTTCATGGCTGCATAAAATTCCATTGTGTATAGATACCACATTTTCTTAATCCATTCGTCAGTGGTGGGGCATCTTGGCTGTTTCCATAACTTGGCTATTGTGAATAGTGCCACAATAAACATGGGTGTGCAGGTGCCTCTGGAGTAACCTGTGTCACAGTCTTTTGGGTATATACCCAAGAGTGGTATTGCTGGATCATATGGTAGATCAATGTTTAGCTTTTAAGTAGCCTCCAAATTTTTTTCCAGAGTGGTTGTACTAGTTTCCATTCCCACCAACAGTGTAAGAGGGTTCCTTTTTCCCCTGCATCCTCGCCAACACCTGTTGTTAGTGGTGTTGCTAATGATGGCTATTCTAATGGGGGTGAGGTGGAATCTTAGTGTGGTTTTAATTTGCATTTCCTTTATTGCTAGAGATGGTGAGCATTTTTTCATGTGTTTTTTGGCCATTTGAATTTCTTCTTTTGAGAAAGTTCTGTTTAGTTCACTTGCCCATTTCTTTATTGGTTCATTAGTTTTGGGAGAATTTAGTATTTTAGGTTCCCTATATATTCTGGTTATCAGTCCTTTGTCTGATGTGTAGCTGGCAAATATTTTCTCCCACTCTGTGTATGTTCTCTTCAGTTTAGAGACCATTTCTTTTGTTGAGCAGAGCTTTTTAGTTTTATAAAGTCCTATTTATCTATGCTGTCTCTTAGTTGCTGTGCTGCTGGGGTTCCATTGAGAAAGTTCTTGCCTATACCTATTAGTTCCAAAGTATTTCCTACCCTTTCCTGTACCAACTTTAGAGTTTGGGGTCTGATATTAAGATCCTTGATCCATTTTGAGTTAATATTGGTATAGGGTGATATACATGGATCTAGTTTCAGTTTTTTGCAGACTGTTAACCAGTTTTCCCAGCAGTTTTTGTTGAAGAGGCTGCTATTTCTCCATTGTATATTTTTAGTGCCTTTGTCAAAGACAAGTTGGTTATAGTTGTGTAGCTTCATATCTGGGTCCTCTATTCTGTTGCACTGGTCTTCATGTCTGTTTTTGTGCCAGTACCATGCTGTGTTTATTGTTATTGCTTTGTAATATAGTTTGAAGTCGGGTATTGTGATACCTCCAGCATTGTTCTTTTCACTGAGTATTTATATGCCTTGGCTATTCGTGGCCTCTTGTGTTTCCATATAAATTTAACGGTAGATTTTTCAATCTCTTTAATGAATGTCATTGGAATTTTGATGGGAATTGCATTAAACATGTAGATTACTTTTGGGAGTATAGACATTTTTACTATGTTGATTCTACCAATCCATGAGCATGGGAGATCTCTCCGCTTTCTATAGTCTTCCTCAATCTCTTTCTTCAGAAGTGTATAGTTTTCTTTGTAGAGGTCATTCACATCTTTTGTTAGGTTTACACCTAGGTATTTGATTTTTTTTGAGGCTATTGTAAATGGAATTGTTTTCATACATTCTTTTTCAGTTTGCTCATTGTTAGTGTATAGAAATGCTAATGATTTTTCTATGTTGATTTTATATCCTGCTACCTTGCTATAGCTATTGATGGTGTCTAGGAGCTTTTGAGTAGAGTTTTTTGGGTCTTTAAGGTATAGGATCATATCGTCTGCAAATAGGGATATTTTGACAGTTTCTTTACCTATTTGTATTCCTTTTATTCCTTCTTCTTGCCTAATTGCTCTGGCTAGGAATTCCAATACTATGTTGAATAGGAGTGGAAATAGTGGGTATCCTTGTCTGGTTCCTGATTTTAGAGGAAATAGGTTCAGTTTTTCTCCATTAAGTATAATGCTGGCTGTAGGTTTGTCATATATAGCTTTTATAATGTTGAGGTACTTTCCTTCTATTCCTAGTTTTCTTAGCGCTTTTATCATGAAATGGTGTTGGATCTTATCAAAGGCTTTTTCTCCATCTATTAAGATGATCAAGTGGTTTTTGTCTTTGCTTCTGTTAATGTGGTTTATTATGTTTATTTATTTTCATATGTTTAACCACCCCTGCATTCCTGGGATGAAGCCTACTTGGTTGTGGGGAATTACCTTTTTGATGTGTTGTTGAATTCGGTTTGCCATTATTTTATTGAGGATTTTTGCATCAATGTTCATTAAGGAGAATGGCCTATAGTTCTCCTTTTTGGAGGCGTCTTTGCCTGGTTTTGGGATAAGTGTCATACTGGCTTCATAAAATGTGTTAGGCAGTTTTCCTTCCCTTTCTATTTTGTGGAACAGTTTAAGGAGGGTTGGTATCAGTTCTTCTTTAAAGGTCTGATAGAATTCAGCAGAGTATCCATCAGGTCTTGGACTTTTCTTTTTGGGGAGATTCTTGATTGCTGCTTCAATTTCATTTTGTGTTATAGGTCTATTCAGGTGATTAATATCCTCTTGGTTCAGTTTTGGATGATCATATGTATCTAGAAATCTGTCCATTTCTTTAAGATTTTCAAATTTATTGGAATATAGGTTCTCAAAGTAGTCTATGATGATTTCCTGGACTTCCATGGTGTTTGTTGTTATCTCCCCTTTTGCAATCCTGATTCTACTAATCTGGGTTTTTTCTCTCCTCATTTTAGTCAGGCTTGCCAGGGGTCTGTTGATCTTGTTTATTTTTTCAAAGAACCAACTTTTTGTTTCATTAATTCTTTGTATTATATCACCCTATACCAATATTAACTCAAAATGGATCAAGGATCTTAATATCAGACCCCAAACTCTAAAGTTGGTACTGGAAAGAGTAGGAAATACTCTGGAGTTAGTAGGTATAGGTAAGAACTTTCTCAACGAAACCCCAGCAGCACAGCAACTAAGAGATAGCATAGATAAATGGGACCTCATAAAGCTAAAAAGCTTCTGTTCATCAAAAGAAATGGTCTCTAAACTGAAAAGAACACCCACAGAATAGGAGAAAATGTTTACCAGCTACACATCAGACAAAGGACTGATAACCAGAATATATAGGGAATTAAAAAAACTAAATTCTCCCAAAACTAATGAACCAGTAAAGAAATGGGCAAGTGAACTAAACAGAACTTTCTCAAAAGAAGAAATTCATATGGCCAAAAAACACATAAAAAATGCTCACCATTTTTAGCAATAAAGGAAATGCAAATTAAAACCACACTAAGATTCCACTTCACCCCTGTTAGAATAGCCATCATTAGCAACACCACTAACAACAGGTGTTGGCGAGGATGCAGGGAAAAAGGAACCCTCTTACACTGTTGGTGGGAATGTAAACTAGTACAACCACTCTGGAAAAAAATTTGGAGGCTACTTAAAAAGCTAAACATTGATCTACCATATGATCCAGCAATACCACTCTTGGGGATATACCCAAAAGACTGACACAGGTTACTCCAGAGGCACCTGCACACCCATGTTTATTGCAGCAGTATTCACAATAGCCAAGTTATGGAAACAGCCAAGATGCCCCACTACTGATGAATAGATCAAGAAAATGTGGTATCTATATACAATGGAATTGTATGCAGCCATGAAGAAAAATGAAATGTTATCATTTGCTGGTAAATGGATGGAATTGGAGAACATCATTCTGAGTGAGGTTAGCCTGGACCAAAAGACTAAAAATCATTATGTTCTCCCTCATATGTGGACATTAGATCAAGGGCAAATGCAACAAAGGGATTGGACTTTGAGCACATGATAAAAGCGAGAGCACACAAGGGAGGTATGAGGATAGGTAAGACACCTGAAAAATTAGCTAGCATTTGTTGCCCTTAATGCAGAGAAACTAAAGCAGATACCTTAAAAGCAACTGAGGCCAATAGGAGAAGGGGACCAGGAACTAGAGAAAAGGTGAGATCAAGAAGAATTAACCTAGAAGGTAACACACACACACAGGAAATTAATGTGAGTCAACTCCCTGTATAGCTATCCTTATCTCAACCAGCAAAAACCCTTGTTCCTTCCTATTATTGCTTATACTCTCTCTTCAACAAAATTAGAGATAAGGGCAAAATAGTTTCTGCTGGGTATTGAGTGGGTGCGGGGGAGAGTGAGGGAGTGGAGTGGGTGGTAAGGGAGGGGGTGGGGGCAGGGGGGAGAAATGACCCAAGCCTTGTATGCACATATGAATAATAAAACAATTTAAAAAAAGAAAAAGAAAAAAAACAATATATCAGGGGAAAAAAATTCTTTGTATGGTTTTTTTGGTTTCTATTTCATTGATTTCAGCTCTTATTTTCATTATTTCTCTCCTTCTATTTGTTTTGGGATTTGCTTGTTCTTGTTTTTCTAGAAGTTTAAGATGTCTCATTAAGTCATTGATTTGGGATCTTTCAGTCTTTTTAATATATGCACTCATGGCTATAAACTTTCCTCTCAGGGCTGCCTTTGCTGTGTCCCATAGGTTCCGGTAGGTTGTGTTTTCATTTTCATTGGCTTCCAGGATCTTTTTAATTTCCTCTTTTATTTCATCAATGACCCATTGTTCATTAAGCAATGAGTTATTCAGTTTCCAGCTGTTGGCATGTTTTTTGTCTTTACTTTTGTTGTTGAGTTCTAGTTTTATTGCATTGTGATCAGATAGAATGCATGGTATAATTTCTATTTTCTTATATTTGCTGAGGCTTGCTTTGTGCCCTAGGATACCATCTATTTTGGAGAAGGTTCCATGGGCTGCTGAGAAGAATGGATGAAATGTTCTGTAGACATCAACTAGGTCCATTTGATCTATTGTATATTTTAGATCTTGGATTTCTTTATTGATTTTTTGTTTGGATGACCTATCTATTGATGACAACAGGGTGTTAAAGTCTCCCATGACCACTGTGTTGGAGTTAATATATGCTTTTAGATCCTTCAGGTTATGTTTGATGGAATTGGGTGCGTTGACATTGGGTGCATATAGGTTGAAAATTGTTATTTCCTTTTGGTCTATTTCCCCTTTTATTAGTATGGAATGTCCTTCTTTATCTCGTTTGATCAATGTAGGTTTAAAGTCTACTTTGTCAGAGATAAGTATTGTTACTTCTGCCTGTTTTTGGGGGCCATTGGCTTGATAAATCTTCTTCCAAGCTTTCATCCTAAGCCTATGCTTATTTCTGTTGGTGAGATGGGTCTCCTGTAAGCAACAAATTGTTGGATCTTCCTTTTTAATCCATTTTGTCAAGCGGTGCTTGCCTTTTGATGGGTGAATTAAGTCTGTTAACATTAAGCATTAGTACTGATAGGTTTGTGGTGATTCCTGTCATTTAGTTGTCTTAGTTGTTTGAAGGTTTGATTGTGTGTACCTAAGTTGAGGTTACTCTCTACTGTCTTGCTTTTTCTTTTCCTGTGGTTTGGTGCTGCCTGCCTTTTCATGGTTAAGTTGAGTTTCGCTTTCTGTGTGCAGAATCCCTTGAAGAATCTTTTGTAGTGGTGGCTTTGTGGTCACATATTGTTTTAGTTTCTGCTTATCATGGAAGACTTTTATTGCTCCATCTATTTTGAATGATAGTTTTGCTGGGTAGAGTATCCTAGGGTTGAAGTTATTTTCATTCAGCACCCAGAAGATCTTCTTGCAAGGTCTTCTTGCTTTTAATGTTTCTATTGAGAAGTATGCTGTGATTTTGATGGGTTTACTTTTGTATGTTACTTGTTTTTTCTCTCTTACAGCCTTCAATATTCTTTCTCCGGTCTCTGTATTTGTTTTTTTTAATGATAATATGCTGTGGGATAGATCTATTTTGGTCTAGTCTGTTTGGTGTTCTGGAGGCCTCTTGCATCTGTATGGGAATAAATTTCTCTAGATTTGGGAAATTTTCTGTTATTATTTTGTTGAATATATTGTGCATTCCCTTTTTCTTGTACCTCTTCTCCTTCTTCAAATCCCATGATTCTCAGGTTTGGTCTTTTGATGGAGTCAGTGAGTTCTTGCATTTTCTTTTCACAGGTCTTGTGTTGTTTAACTACTAGTTCTTCGGTTTTTCCTTTAATTACCATTGCATCTTTGAGTTCTGAGATTCTGTCTTCTGTTTGTTCTATTCTGCTGGATTGGCCTTCCGTTTTGTTTTGCAGTTCTGTTTCATTCTTTTTTCTGAGGTTTTCCATAGCCTGAGTCATTTCCTCTTTAATGTTGTCTATTTTCATCCTGAGTTCATTTATCTCTTTATTAATCATGTTCTTTGTTTCACTTTGGTGTTTATACAGTGCTTCTATGGTTTCTTTTATTTGTTCTTGTGCTTTTTCAAATTCTCTATTTTTGTTGTCTTGGAATTTCTTGAGTGTCTCCTGTACATTTTGGTTGACCATATCCAGTATCATCTCTATAAAATTCTCATTGATTACTTGTAGTATTTCTTTTTTTAAATTATTCTTGTGGGCTTCATTGGGTTCTTTGGCATAGTTTATCTTCATTTTGTTGGAGTCTGGATCTGAGTATCTGTTTTCTTCATTTCCCTCTGGTTCCTGTACTAATTTTTTGCTATGAGGAAACTGGTTTCCCTGTTTTTTCTATCTTCCCATCATTGCCCTTGGTGTTGTTATTGTCCCTGTACTGTGTGTAATTATTTTCTCGCTTATAATAATAACAATGATGATATTTAGAATGTAAGGGTGAGAGGAGAGGGAAAGCAAATAAAGTAAAGAAGAAGGGAAAAACAAATAAACAGACAAGTAAAACAAAACAAAACAAAGTTTGTTTCAATGATATAAACAGGGAGAGATAGTGTACTAATCAACAGTAAGCTAAACAGGCATTAGAGAGACAGAAAGAGGATTGAAAAAAATAATAATAAAATAAATAAATAAAAAATAAAAATATCTCCAAGTTCAAATGCAATAAAGTTTCAGTCTTAATAATTTTGGTGTTAGTCCCTCAGCCTCCAATCCTGGAGATGGTGTCTCAGAAGAAGTTCTATCATTGTCTCATCAAAGGGGAAAAAAAACAAAAAAAACCCCACAAAGTGTCACAAGTTCAAATGCAATACAGTTTCAGTAAGTTTTTCAGCATGCAGGTGTAGTTTGGTTGTTGTCTCATCAAAGGAAGGGAGAAAAAAAAGAGTCTGGAGACAGTTCTGTGAATGACTATCTGAGGCTGTGGCTCACCTGCCCGCTGCTGTCAGCCTGCTGTTGCTGGAGGCTTTATTTACACAGATCTCAGGAGTGAGCTTAACACTCACCTGGCCCCACGGGCTTTGTTTACTCAGAGTTCTCCCGGGTGCCACCGCCACTGCTGCAGGCTTTTCCCTTTCCAAGCACACTGGGGGAGGTTACACTGCACCAGCTTTCTCAGGCTGGTGTGTTTATTTACAGTTCATGTGGGAAGTGGGTCTTCCCCTCTCTCCTGTTCAGTTTTCCTCCCACCACCACTTTTACAAGCTTTCCTGCTCCTGGTTGCTGGGCGTGTGCCACCACTCCTGCCTTCTCTGGCCAGCTTGTTTATTTACACTTTCATGAGGGATGGCCCTGCCTTCTTTGCTATGTGTCTTTTTTGTTGTTATTGCTTATTATGCAGTTTTTTTTCTTTTTTCCTTGGGTTGCGGGCAGTCTGTCCAAGGGACTATGCTGATCTGGCCCAGGATTGTCTGTGGGAGTACCAAGTGCCGCTTAGCTCACCTTGTGGTCTGCATCTTCCCAAGCAGTCTGGGCGCTGGCATCTGGTGGTGGCGTGGGGATGCTATGCATGGGCTGGGTGTGTGGAGGAGTCAGAGTTTTGCCACTTCTCGGTGGTTTTTCCTGTAATGTGTATCTCCAGCATCTCTCCAAGATTTTACTTTAGGAAGCACACTTTCTGCTTCCTCCCTTTAGCCACCATCTTGGAATTCTCTGGTTTTTACCTTCTTGGGTTCTGCATAGCCCCAGTGATCTGTCACTTAAGGAGGGTTTTCCTTTTCCTACATGGAGGGACAAACTCCCTTAGGCAGCTGCCCTCAATGAGTGTCAGAAATGACACTCTTGGACAGCATTAAGTCCCTCTATGGCTCAGGATCAAGGCTGGACCCTTCACATAATATGGAAAGGGGAAATAACTTGGCCAAGGTCACCTGAAGAATTTCAAAGTCAGAACAAGAAGTTCAGACACTCTTAAGCCTTGGTCCTCTGAGTCACCCACTTCTACCCTTGCTGGGCAGATTGTTCTCAAGACAACCCTCCTTAGATAATTGTACCATCAGCCCACCTAGCCCAGTATTACCATCAGACCATCTGTCCCAAGATTCTGCTTGGAAGGCATGATCATGGGTTTAAAGTATAATTAAAAGAGAAGAAATGAAATTTCTCAGATTTTCCAGCATGCCAGACCCCTGAGCTCAGTGTACACACAGACACACAGACACACAGACACACACACACACACACACACACACACCCCACCACCACCACCACCAGCACCATCTACATCTAGCCTTACCTACCTGTAAGGAAGAGGGGTTCCTCTTCTCTCCCAAGGCCAATTCATCCATCTGCATTCTAGTTACATGTATTAACTATGTACTTTATTTTATACCTGTAATGCTGTTATGGTTTGGGTCTGGACTATCCCCCAAAAGGCTCATGTGTTGAAGACTTGTCCCCAGCCATTGAAATCCAGTCATTGGGAGGTGATTGGATCATGAGGGCTCTCACTTCATCAATGGACTAATCCATTGATGGGTTTATAACTGGATGGATTTATCAGGAAGTGGTAGAGACTTCTGGAGGTGGGATCAACTTGGAGGAAGTAGGTCACTGGGGGCATCCCCATGGGGGAATATCTTGTGCCTGACACTTTCCTGTTGGTCTCTGCTTCATGGGCACCATGAGGTGAGAAACTTTGCTCCAGCATTTTCTCTTGCTGCCATGATGTTCTGCTCAACACAAGCAATGGACCGAGCCAACCAGGGACTGAAATCTCAACCATGGATGAAAATAAATCTTTCTACCTTTTAAGTTGTTCTCTCAATTATTTGTCATAGCAAAAAAATGTCTGACTAACACAGATGCCTTGACATCTGGGGCTCTGCAGACTCGGAGGGATTGCTCCTCTCAGGGTGTTTCCTAAAAACAATAAACCATTTGTTCCCAATACAAATCAGTTGACACAGTCTATATCCTACCACTCCAGGCCACTATCCATCTGCCCTAATCACCCCAGGGCCACATGCTACACAGCTAGGGACATCTCTATGCCCCCAAAGCCCACTGTAATGATTTAAACTAACAATGCTAGGCCTGCATGCCCTGCTGTCCTCCCCACAGATACCATAGTAAAGGCTCTTTACCATTATCCTTCCCATTAACCCTGGTTCTCCCCACAGGTGTCCCCTCCATGGTACACCCCTTCCTCTTGGGAACTCTGAAAAATAAGCTATCTTTTCAATTGCAATCATCTCCTGATATGTTCTTACTATATTTCAAATCTTTTTCTATAATATTTTTAAACAATACCACATCTCCCCATCTACTAGACACCTTAATTCATTAAGCATCTTCTTTCTATGTATCTTTTTCCCATTGGTTCTTTCCCATCAGGATACAGACATGCCCTAGATTCCCCCTGCTTTGTTTTGGATCTCAAAACGTCTCCTAAAGGCCATATTAAAGTCTTGGTCTGTATGTTGATGCTACTGAGAGGTGATGGAAACTAGTGAAGGAAGCTGGGTTATTGGAGCTGGGCACTAGTGGTTCACGTCTATAATCCTTGCTACTCAGGAGGCAGAGATAAAGAGGACCACAGTTAGAAGCCAGCCCAGGCAAACAATTCATGAGACTCTATCTCTAAAAAACCCTTCCCCCCCAAAAAAAAATGGCTGATAGAGTGGCTCAAGTTGTAGGCCCTGAGTTCAAATCTCAGCACCACAAAAAAAGAAAGGAAGTTGAATCATTGGAGGTATGCCCTTAAATATAACATACCTTTGGCCATCTTAGGACCCCAGCTCTTCCTCTTTCTCCCTCTCTTTTTGCTTCCCAGAAGCCATAAAGTGAGCAACTTTGCTGTACAACGTGCTTCCCACCACGATTGCTACCTAGCCACAAGTCCACAGTGAGAGGGTCAAGCCTGAAATTTCTGAAGTCATGAACAAAAATAAACCTTTCCTCCTTTTAAGTTGCTTCTCTCAGATATTATGTCACAGCAATGGAAATCCGACTAACACACCCCCATACATTTAGAATGTTTAAGCCTCTCCTCTCTCTTACCTCACCAGCCTTTCCAATGAAGTTTCCCAAAGGTTCATGAGTGTTCCTCTGTCTCTCTTCCTCCACTCAGTCATCCAGCCCTCTACTCTCCATTTCACTCAAACCATTCTGGCAAAATCATCAACTCTTCCTGACTAGACCATGAATATGTCCCTACCTTGCTGGGCCACTCCTGTATGACTGACACCATTGTCCACTCTCCCCACTGTGCTCACCCCGTGGCTGCTCCCCTCCAGTGTCTACCATTCTGACAACTTCTCGCTCTCTCGAGCGATCTTCCTGCCCCTCCCCAGAACTGTCATGTTTCCTAGAACTCTTTCTTCAGTGCTCCCTCTTCTCAAATAACCATGCACCATTTGGAGAATCTGATGAAAGCTGAAGACACTCTCCCCAGAAAAATACACTAAAAACTGTCAAACAAATTTTGGCATATATGTCACAGGATCCATTAGCCCCCAAGGCCTCATCTTTTGGTCTCTGGGGGAACCAAAGGCATCTGGTTATGCCTGTGCCAGATCAAATTCCTATCTCAATCTCCAGGTTTGTGTATCCTTCAATTTACTGTCAGTTGCCCCACAGGCACCCAAGTTCAGAATGTTAAAGGTCAAAGTCATCAGCTTCTCCACAAAATCTGTTTCTTTTCTGGGATTTCCCCTCTGACAATGGTACCAATATCTACTAGTCATCCCAGGTAGACACTTGGAATCTTTATCAAACCTCATCTCCTTCCATGCCCACATTTAGTCAATCCCTGATCCCTGAACCTCTGATTCATTCACCATCTTTTGGACTATTCCCTTTTTCCCCTGCTTACTCCATGCTCAGGTCCACACACTTGTCATTGTTCACCTGGATTACTGTTAGCTTTCATTCCTCTCACTAACCACCCACACTATCAACAGAGTAGTCATTCCAGTGTACAGTTTGCTCAAAATCTCTCAATGTCCCTTCCACATGGTCCACAGAATCACTTTCCAAACTGTGTTCCACCTACAGAGTCTTCAAAACTTGAGAGTTCTCAATGAGACTTGCAAAAATTATCTTTTTGCATTCTAGATCATTTGGGTAGTTAAATACCTCACAACTCCACATCTATACTTACTTCTGTGTTCACTGTCACATTGACATCAAGATGACCCACTTTACTTGTAGCAACTAATAAGAAATGGAAGTGAGATTAAAATGTCAAGAATTTGTTCTCAGCAAAATGAAGACTCACATTAGGAAAGGAGGTTTTCCAGAGGACAGGTTTTGGAGAAAAGTGGCTGTCCCTCTACCTGGCAGGTGGAATTGCAGCATCTGTTTTGCAATAAATTGTACTGGTGGTCAAAGCCATATTCACATCATATTCACACATAAGCAAATTTAGTCTCAGCAAACCAATATCATCCATCACACAAGATCTAGATAGCTAATTTGAATGTCATTAGTTTTACATTTTGTGTTTTATTAGTAAATGTGAGTTTATACTGGTATAAAATTGATATTCCATTTATGTCTATCTACAAATAATGTTACAATGAAAATAATTTAACTCTGAGGGAGAGGCCATTGGAAACTATTTCTTCTTCTAAATAACATTTGCCCATTATTTTAGTTCTAAAATGATTGGCCTATCAGATAAAATTTCTTTACCATGACATGAACACAGGCTTCCATCACCTGGCTCCTACTTACCTATTTGCCCACACTCATTTCTAGTCTCCTTCTGCCACCAAAAGCCAAATCCATGGACCCTTACTAATTGTGGTTTCCCAGACACATCAGACCTCCCACTCAAAGTCAGGAAAAGAGTGAAGCAAATAAGGTATTCATTCAGCAAAATTTTAGTTGGCACCAAAAGCCCAGTAATCAAGATAAGTAATATTTTAATGCACTGTCTTAAAATTAATTTAGAAAATCCATGATTAAAAAAATACCAAAATAGTAAACAAAGAGAGGATCAATAGTAATGCTTTGAGTCTTGGGCAGCATCTTGCCACTACTTGAAATTCGTTCCCCTATTTTACCAGCCTGACACAAGACTCTGACTTTATCACTTACCTGCTGAACGGCCTTTGGAAAGTCACTTTACTTCTTTGAACCTTATTTTCCCCATCTGAGGATGAGGTTAATGATCTCATATGTGGTTCTGAGGATTAAATTCGATAATGATATAATGATAATGAGACATTATGGTTAACATAGCGCCTGTCACCTAGTGTCACTCTTTTTGACAGCATTGGTGTGGCTATCTCTAGCATTGTCTTCCCAAGGAAATCTTTTCTAATATCCCTGACATCCTCAAAAATGTTAGAAGAGTTTTTTCCTGTGCTCTTGCTATATGGTGCTCACATTTTAATTACAAAAAAATATTATAGCACATCACATCATACATTATACTTGTTTCCATATTTTTTCTCAGTGACTACAAGCAATTTGACATCCAGGCTATTTTTGTCTTTGTTGGCTTCTGACATATAGTAGATGTTGAATAAATATTTACTGAATAAATGGACTAATTAGATGAGATTTAGTCTAAGAACAAAATAATCTACCAAATGGCATCTCACACAAGGACAAATATCCACAGATAGATTTAACAAACATTTATTAAGCACCAACCACATTCCAGCATCCTGTTAGAAGCTGAGGCTATAGCAGTGAATAAAATAAACAAGTGCCCATCCCCATGGCATTAGCAGTCTCCCACAGGAGATGGACAATTAAAAGCAATTATAATTAAGAGGTAAGGTGTGTTTAGGGAATTGGAGGGACTTCTGTCTTGCTGGGACATGAAGGGTAAGGCAGACATTGAAAAGAGATGAGGTTGAAGGGAAAAGAAAGCCAGGTGGCAAAGAGCCTTGTGAACCTTGCTAAGGAATTTGGACTTTATCCCATTGGCAATGGAAGACCACCGGATGTGTATCAATAGCAAATGGAAAAATTCCCAACTTCTACTGGCTTAGAAAAAGAGAATTATTGGCACTTGCAATTGACAGCTGGAATGGTTGGCAGAATGCTACGCTCAGACCAAGCCATTGGGACCTGGCCTTGGCATCTCAGCTTCTATCCAGAAGCTGGTTTCTTCTTCCACGTGGAGGTCACCACTGTTAGTCTTGAGCCTGAGAGAATGTGAGGCTCTAACAAATCCTTTCTCAGGAAAATCAGGCTAAATTCTTGGGCCTGGCATGGCTTGAGGGATCCATCCCTCTATACTGTAGCTAGAAGAATGAAATGAGATGATTTGTAAGAGTAAGGTAACAGGTTACATCCCACTTCTAAAAATTAGGTGGAAATTGGGGCTGAGACATTCTCTAAGGAAAAAAATGAAAGATTTGAAACTGATGGAGCAATGAATAGATTCTTGGTGTCACACTAACAAGCAGAACTTGTAAGTACTCACAGAACACAGCATCCTGAACTCCCAGGAGTAGCCGTAGTACAGGGGAGGAGAGATGAATTCTGTTTGGGTGATGTGGGGTTGGAGAAGCTGACAGGACTTGCTTATGGAAGAGACTAGAAATTGCTTAGATGAGTAAGTCTGGAATTCTGACTTGAGCTAGAGATACAGATTTGGATACCACCATCACATACAAGGTAACTAGAGCCCAGGATGTGCATGGGAGTGTCCCCAGCAAGGGATGTGGGGAGCTGACTCACAACCATGGTGAGCGCCAGCACTGAGAGAAGAGCATAGGAAAAGGAGCCAAGATGGATAAGGAAAGGCCTGAGTGACAGAAAACCAAGAGAAAATAGGCTCATGGACCCCAAGGCAAGAGAGAGTTGCAGGAATAAGGTGAAGTCCTCAGGACCAATGTCACCAGGGGGCCAAACAATATGAGTTGAAAATAGACTCATTGGGTTTACCCACCAGGAGGCTGCCATGTTCTTGAGAAGAACTGTTCCAAAGAGGTGGTGGTAAGTTGAGGAGTGAGTGGGAAGGGACTCAACCTTTTTGTAGAGGTTAAGTCCTGAAGAGGAGAAAAATAAGGCCCAGAGTGGTGAGGGAAGCTGGAGGTGGCTCGTGTGTTTAAGATGGAGGCTTGTGAATTTGTAAGAGTGCATATTCTCTAAATAACTGAGAAGTACAAGAGGACCCTAACTTATCTCCAACATCATCTTCCCCCTTTATTCTTATAGAAATAAGAAGATGAAAGCAGAAAAAAAATGTTTACAAGTTATTCTAATCCAATACATACATTTCTATGCATGAGAAAACTTGAGTCCAGAGTGATTAAACAAATTGTTCGAGGTTTCAGTTACAGAATCCAAAACTTCTGGCATGTAGGCCAGAGCATATCCATTCCTCCGGCTGCTCTATGTGCTTAAGACCTCTCACTACAGGACCTCCACAAGACCCCCCACTGCCCAGCTGAGGCACCTACTGGCACAATTCTATTCTAGCTAGGATCCCATGACACTCTCCCATTCTGCATCTTAACCCCTTAGGGGTTACAAACTAGCATGCCATTAGATCCCAGTCTCCATCTGCATTATACCTGACACCTTAGGTGGGTACTTAAAAGAAAGTAAGGTACTTCAGAATTTAAATCCTGGTGGGAGATGTGTGTGTGTGTGTGTGTGTGTGTGTGTGAGTGAGCGTACGCACACATGTGTGGAAGTGTTGCATTTGGGAAGAACAGGAGTTCAAAGTCATCCCCCAAACCAGAGTGAATGTCTTCAGTCCTCATTCAAGGCCTTCCCTACCTGCGGAATGCTCGAGCATCATGCCAGCTTTCAAAGCAGATGGTAGTTACTGCGTGCAAATGTTACATTGACTTTCGAATGTTCTCACATGTGCTCTTGGGGATTAATGAGCTCCTAATATTGTGATAATAATCATTTTCCATAAATATGCATAGTCAGCTTTTAAAAGTGTCACATGGGATAATTATTAGCTGTCTGGGTGCTAATCGCTGGGGGAAAATATTTACTTGCATGTGAAACGGAACCTGTGTTTGTTTTGTTAAATGCACTGCCTCGCAGCAAGCCCAGAGCAATTACCAGCCTGATTTAAAGGGACTCAGATGCCAGGAAACCAGGATTGAGGGATGGGCCTCTGCCAGTTATCTAGGGCTTTATCCAGCTTCAAAACTTCACTCACAGGGCTTGTGAAATGCTTTAGTGTCATAAAGATATCCTGAGAACAGTCCGTGTGTAAGGGATTTTAGAAAGAATGCCATCTTTGAAGCTGGAGTGGGCTTAAATGCCAGCACTTTGTGACCTATGTTATTTAACTTCTCTGTGTCTCGGATTGCTCATCTGGAACATGGGATAATACCCACTTCCAAGGTTGTTCGGAGATTTAAATAACATACCTAAAGCCTGGCGCGTATTAGGGCTTCAGCAAGTGCTAACTCTTTACTGCTCTCATCTACACAGAGTAAGGGAATGCATGGGTGAGAAACACACTGCCCGCACCCTCCTGGACCCTTCCAACTCAAGGACTAAAGCAGACAGATAAAGGATTCTAAGTCACAATCCTTTCTAAGGTAGATACTTGAGGATGAGGAGAAAAGACCAACATCTAACAGGGGAAACCCATGCCAGACTTTCTTCATTGGATGGAGAGCACAAGCCCATGAGAGGCATCAGCAATGTTGAGGAAGAAAAATAACAGAAACTGATTTTCTGAGAAAGCCAAGATAAATCTAAACTTCTACAAATGAAAAATTATCAAGGAAATTCAAAAGTACATTATATTTGTTTAACAAAAACAGAATGCTATTTAAAAAGATGTTCATAAAAAAGAAATAAAGGAACTCATGAAATGTAAATAATATCATTTCTGATTTTTTTAATAGAAAAACAACAAAAATGTTGAAGACATTTCTCAAAACATAGGCTCCAAAATAAACTACAGAGATATAAAACATGTGTAAAATGACATTAGTCTCTGATGCAAACGCACAAAGTCCAACATTTCGCTATTAGTTATCCCAGAAAGATGGTCCAGGGAATGTGGAGGAAATCATCAAAGAGATAATACCAGACAATTTCCTAGGATTTAAGCAGTGTACTTGTATTCAGACCACAGACTCAGTACAATAAATAAAAAGAACTCCGCCAAGATATACCCTTATGTAATTTCAGAACACCAAGGACAAGAAAAGATCCTGAAAGTTGAGAGAGAAGAAAAAGAAGACTGAGTGCTCTCTGCGTGTTGAGGGACAATACAGCAATGCAGACAAAGCCCTGATGCAAAATTATTTCTAATCTAGACTTTTGTACCCAAACTCCTGTCAACTCACAATGAGGGCAGAATAAAGACATTTTCAGATAAGCAAGGACTTAGGGGCCTCCCAACATCTTTGTAAAGAGGTTACTCAAGAAGGAAAAGCCATACCTTCAGGTATATTCCAGCAAAATGATGATATAAATCTACTTAGAGAAAAACGTGAGTAAATGGGGGTCAGAACTCTCTAAGTGATATTCAAATAGCAACTGAGAGGACAATGAATTTTAGGTCAGAGTAGGGAGCATGGTTCTGGGAGGGAAAACTGGAAAGTGGGAGTAGGTGGATAGACTGCAATAATTTCTGTGATTAAGAATAGTGTAATTGAGGATATGATAAAAACATGCTTTACAAGAAAAATGAAAGATAGTAATTAGAAACTTCATAGGGTCATGGGAAACTGTAAGAGACAGTAATCCTCCAAATGACAAGTAAGCTAACATGCAGAGCCATTTTAATGCATTGATGGAAATCCCTGTGACCTCAATGCCAGCTGGGGAAGTCCAATCCTGGGCTCTCTTTGCCCAGCAGAGTATATGGTCAGAATGATGTAAACACTGTTTTCCATGTTAGTGCCAGGGTTAAACTGTGTGAAAGACTCAGTTGGAACTGTAGGCAGGATGGAAATATTAAAACCCCTGATGACATGTATTACTCAGGTGATCTAATCATTCCATTAAACAATGGTTAGTCTGTGACTTCTCATCATAAGGGTTGATTTCTTGGTCATGACACATTAAATGAAGAAAGCAGCAATGAGCAAGTGGGGATGGGGCTTTGGCCCCATGAAGTGACCCAAGAACTCAAGACCTTCCATCTAGGAAGGGCTTCCAAGTCCTCCACCAAGTTGTCCACATCCATCCTGTGCAGCACAAAAAAGAATGTGTAGAATACCACTCAAGAGGTTTGGAGGCCAAACCTAGAAGTATGTGCACTACTCCATACATTCCACAGGACAGACTCAATGACATGGTCTCAACAAATTGCTAAAACGCTGAGGAATGCAGTTGGTTGTATGGCCAGGAGCAAAAGCAAACAGAGCTTTAATCTTACTTTGCTACATGATGCAAAAGTAAAAGTGGCAGATAGAAAGAACTAGAGGGAAGGGTAAGAACCCAAATATCCACAGCCTACACAGTCAAAAGACCAAAGAACATCAAAAGAACAGAAAAAGATATTTAACTACATTACTTAAAATTAGAAGTATTGCCAACACTAGAATAAAAAATAGTCCTATAACTTAAAAGCTCTGTTAAAAGGGCCCTATCATGGATTGACTTGTGTTGAAATTCTAACCCCTTATACCTGTCACTGTGATCTTATTTGAAAATACAGATCTTCCAGATCTGTATTATTTCAAGTTAAGATTAAGATATTAACATGGGCCCTAATCCAACATTATTGGTATCTCTGTGAGAAATAGAGAAGACAAAGACACACAGGGAGACGATGGCCATGTGATGACAGGCAGAAATTGAGGAGATGCATCTACAAGACAAAGAATGTCAAGGATTGCCAATCAGCACCAGAAGCCACAAGCAGCATGAAGGAATTTCCCTCTACAGATGTCAGAGGGAGCACAGCCCTGCTGATACCTCGATTTCAAACTTCTAGTCTCTAGACCTATGACATATACATTTCTATTATTTGAGCCACCCAGTTTGTAATCACAGTGCCCAGGACATGAACTCAGGACCATTCTTGCCTGCTTACAACAAAGACCAGAAAATAAAAACCTGGCTGGAGCAGGACAGGATCTTTGTTGCAGTCTTAGAAAGAAGGCATTAGACAGGAAAAAGGCAGCTAGTTGTGAAGTTTGTGGTGGTTAATTTTATGTGTCAGTTGACCTGGACTAAGAGATATCTAGAGAGGTGGTAAAAAATTATTGCTGGGTGTGTCTGTGAAGGTATTTCCAGAAGAGGTTTGTATTTGAATCTGTGCACTTAATAAAGAAGATCTCCCCTCACCAATACAGATGACACTATTCAATCCTTTGAGGACTAAAATAGAGGAGGTGCAAATTTTCTCAATTGGCTTGAACTGGGCCATCCATCTTCTTCTCTTACCATTGATATCATTGCTCCTGTCTACGGGTCTTTGGACTCAGACTAGAACTGACACCATTGACTCTCCTGGTTCACAGGCCTTGGGATTTGGACTGGGATTACACCACTGGCTTTCATGGGCCTCCAGTTTATAGACAACAGGTTATAGAACCTCAAAACTTCCATCATTACATGAGTCCATTGCTCATGATAAATCTCTTTGCAGGTGTCTATATATATTTATCCTATTGGTTCTACTTCTCTGGAGAACTCTAATATAAAAGGGATCTGAACTTCATGTCACCTGCAGTTTGGAACTCCCAGGAGGCTCTTCCAAAAACAGACCTGTGGTATCAACCACAGCTCACTCTTCTCTTACCTGTTTCCATGTGACCAAGTGAGCTCCCCTGCATGGGCCTGGCATTAAAGACTTAAAGAGACAAGAGTTGACTCCTCCCTGGCCTCAACAGCCAGCATTGCAAACTTCTAGAAAATAGAGGAGCCCCAGGGAAATCTAATAACAGCCCTACTTAAGAGCACACGACAATTATTACCTCCAACTGTGAGGGAGGCTGAGTAATTAAAAAGGGTTCTTTATTTTGATTAAAAAGATTCCTTTTAGTGTTTCTGAATCTTTAGTGAAAGCCCAGAACTCTAATTTTAGACACAAAACAAGATACGTGGCCGGGGGCAGGGGTGTAATTTAAAACATGGGATGAGCATTTGTAACCTGAAAAATGAGCACACGCCCCCAGTGGCCCCAACTTGAGCCCATCCCCACCCAATGGCTTTCAGAAGCACAGTAGCATGGTAGCCCCCACCTTGCCGCCTAGATTAATAGGAGGCCCAAATTAATTGGTTTTAATCACTATACATTTCCTTCCCAATAAAATTTCAAGAATTTCCAATCACGCTGATTTATATGTGTAATTAGAAATCCATTCACAGATGTCACACTGCTAGGTGGTGGGTACTATAAGCCCTAGCTTAACTCCAGCTTGAGGCCTGAGAAATGAAAAATGATGCAGGGACATTGGCAGGAAGCTGGGGCCAGGAACGACCCTACCCCTGGAAACTGTCTACAGCCAAAGTCACACGGGGGCTGCTGGCCACCAGCAAAGCATAGGTTTTGCCTTCTTTAGTTCTCGTCACTTCCCTGCCACAAAGACCCCCACCCCAGCCTAGATAGGTGCATGTCCTAGTCCCTTTGATGTACCAGACACCTGACTACATTGAATACCCCACAGCTCCTGGCCTCCCTTCTGTCCAGAATTGCAGTAAGCATAATCGTGGGAGACTGGAACCCCACAAGAGGGACATGGGCTGGCCAGCTCCCCACTTCAGTCAGGTATATAAGTCACTTTGGTATTACTCACACCCCAGATTACCTGAGTCTGTCTTGTTGCAGACACACAGGTTGGACTTCAACTCCTGCTCACTTTCTTTCCTCCTCTTCTGCCAACTCCCTCTTTAATTGGGTCAGTGTTGCAGAGGGAAACAGTGGCAGTAAAGGAAGGATAGAAAAAGCTAGATTTCAGAAATAAAAGAATTTCAAATCAGCAACCAAAGGAGCGATCTTTTCCCTAGAGTGACAAAAGGAAGATCAGAGAGTCTATTGAAAAGATATACCAAGAGTTTTATGCCAAGACTTTAACAGTATTAACAGTGGTAAGTGGAGAGAAGAAAGGAAAGAACAATCCCAGAATCCAGAATGGAGGGTCAGAGGACCATCACTTAGGATAGGCCATGTAGATACTAGGTTTCTGGGCCTACAGGAGAAGCAGGCAGAGTCGGATCCTCGTGGAAAAGATCAATGCAACAGTTCAGGCAGCAGAGGTAGAACACTATAGAGATTGGATACCAAAGGGGGAGAAACTAAATCAAGATGACAGGCCAGAAGTCAGTCTCTTGTGGGTACCAGACACAGGTGAGGGTGGAGCTTGGTGCTGAGCTAAGCATTTTCTGAGCTGGCCTCCTCAACCACCCAGCCTTGGACCTTAGAGAATGTCAGAACAGAAATAAAGGTGAGAGAGCAGAATGCAGCCAGGGTACCTGGGTTAAGCCCTATCTTCAGCCTGGTTGTCCTTGTGCTCCTGAGGAGTTACCTAACTTCACCTGTTTACACAGCTCACATTTCTGTCTTTCCAGTGTCTCAGAGTCATCACCACCACAGTGAACATTGCTCTACCTCAGGATGGCCAATTAGAGAGATGGAGACAGAGACTCAGTGTGACTAGGTCACTTCTCAAGGTCACACAACTAGCAAAGAAAGGGGAAGAAAAGCAAATGAACGTTTATTGAATGTCTACCATGTGCTAGGTGCTTTTTGTGGAATATCCTCACTATAATCCTAAAAGGACAAAGAAATTAATCTCAGATAAGTTACATATTAAATTGCTTGTCCATGAACACACAGAGCAGCAGTGGATCCAATACAGGGTTGCACTGGAGTCACTTTATCAGCTTAGCTCTAAATTAAGGGTCCAACGGAAGAGGCACTAAAGGATTGGGGTTTTGAAGGTATAATAACAGTGTAGTACTAGGAAGAGCTCAAGAGAAAAAAACAAAAAAGGCTGCTCAGTGGGGAGCTGTCAGGTGTTAGACCACAGGAAGGTTCGGCTAGTTCAGGGAGTTGATTTGCATTTTCTAAAGATTTTGAACATTTTTTCATGTCTTTATTAGCACCACAAAAAGTAGACATGAAAATACAAGGGGAGCTATTTGGAAAGAAGAGAGGGGCCGGGGGAGGGAGACAATATCTATAAGGGGGGAAAATATGATTAGTGTCCGTTATATGCATGTATGAAAATGTCACAGTGAAACCCATTATTTTGTACAACTATTATACGCTAACAAAAGAAAAAGAAACACCTCCTGTCCCCTCAGTTTTTGAATCAACTGAGAAATAAAACACAAGAATAAGACTGAAGGAATCCAGAATAACAATTCTACTGGTGAAGCTGGTCTGAGAGTCCTATCCTGGACTCCTGAGTTAGACCCATGGCCTCTCATCCCAGATGTGTCCCCGACAGCAGGCAGGACCTAGCCACATGGAAGAGCAGCTTAGATGGCATCAAGGGAGTGGCAGAGTTGAAAAACTGGCTCACATACTTGAGATCCTTTGCTCAATACTTCCAAAATGGCAGCACTCCTGTTCTATGGGCCCAGGGTTCCATGAAACCCTACAATGGCTTCCCCTACAAATTAGACAGCTCATTGACCAAAGCAAAGAGAGGATTGGTGACACTGAGGTCAAACCTCGCCGAACAATAGCACTGTAATTCACTGCACTCCCCACCCACCCCAAACACAGCCAGACATATTCAGAATTATTTTCAAAAGTGTCCCGTCCTCAAAAGTGGTTGGTTGGTTTGCCTGCTCAGCCTGCTTCTGTCCAAGAGAGAAAATCATCTTTGCTTCAGCCTGATCCTTTAATGCGCCTGAAAGTAGAGCTTTGGTCTAAAACAGAGCCCTGGTCCTGAGCAGAGACTCGGTGGAGAGGTCTTAATGGGGATTAGCGTCTGCCCGGGCAATGCCAGCACAGGGTCCTTAGAGGAGATTTCAGAGGTTGGACAATGTTTAAGGGCTTAAATGTTTGCTAATGCAGGCTCAGTTGTGTTTATGCATGGTGGGGCCATAGCAGCAGTGTTCCATCCAGGGCATAATGGATGCAGCAAGATTTGATTTGAGTAGTTTAAAAATATCCAAGTAGTCTGCAGGCTAATGGCCATTGGACAGACTCATTAGTGTATCAATAATCATTCAGTATTCTGAAATCCTTTTAATGCACTAGGACAGTAAGGAGAAGACTAAGGGAGGAGAAGGTCATGGGAGAACTTGTGGGGTCAGTTAAACAAGTGAAGACAATGAATGAAACCAGAGGCTTTGAAGGCCTGGTATATTCTCTGCCACTACGTACGACCTGGCTTTTTATAACTGATCAGGTAAGGGACATTGAGGGAAAGGCTTAAACAAATCTCCTGTATCCCTTTATAGCCCCCTTATAGCAATTAAACTGGGTGCCACCCAAACCTTCTTCTAGCAGTCGATTCTCTCCAGCCTGGCTTATGCATCCTCTCCTCTCAGCTGGGCTCACTACCTTATCTGGGGGAAGTATTTGCCTCCAAACAGCTGACTTCCCATCAATCCTACAAATTCCCACTTCTGCCCAAGCCTTCTCTGACTCTCCAGGCATCAGGGCCTTCCTGTTCACAGTTGTCAAGAGCACACCGCTTTGTGGCATTAAACCATGTCTTAAAGGCATTGTGAGTGTGAGCACATACAGGTGCTCTGGTGGAGCAGACAGTTGAGATGACAACTGTCAATCTCTCCATTATCACTTTAGACACAGAAATCATCTGAGTGTTGCACAAATCTCTGAGCTACTGCACATGTGCACAGGAGCCCATCCTTGTGTCATTAGGATTATAGAGAATGAAATCTTTAAGGTTCTTGGAGAAGGGCTTAATGTGTACTCAGTTGTCCATAAACATTAGATCTAGCCATTATTTAGCTACTGGATCCAGTAAAACTTGTTGAAAAGTTGGAAGAAGGAATCAGAATATCTCCTGACCTCTAGATAACTGAAGAGACTGCAAGAAAAGGAGTGTGTTCTCTTGGGGATATACCCAAAAGACTGTTATTCCAGAGGCACCTGCACATCCATGTTTATTGCGGCACTATTCACAATAGCCAAGTTATGGAAACAGCCAAGATGCCCCACCACTGACGAATGGATTAAGAAAATGTGGTATCTATACACAATGGAATTTTATGCAGCCATTAAGAAGAACGAAATGTTATCATTCGCTGGTAAATGGATGGAATTGGAGAACATCATTCTGAGTGAGGTTAGCCTGGCCCAAAAGACCAAAAATCGTATGTTCTCCCTCATATGTGGACATTAGATCAAGGGCAAACACAACAAGGGGATTGGACTATGAGCACATGATAAAAGCGAGAGCACACAAGGAAGGGGTGAGGATAGGTAAGACACCTAAAAAACTAGCTAGCATTTGTTGCCCTTAACGCAGAGAAACTAAAGCAGATACCTTAAAGCAACTGAGGCCAATAGGAAAAGGGGACCAGGAACTAGAGAAAAGGTTAGATCAAAAAGAATTAACCTAGAAGGTAACACCCACGCACAGGAAATCAATGTGAGTCAATGCCCTGTATAGCTATCCTTATCTCAACCAGCAAAACCCCTTGTCCCTTCCTGTTATTGCTTATACTCTCTCTACAACAAAATTAGAAATAAGGGCAAAATAGTTTCTGCTGGGTATTGAGGGGGAGGGGAGAGGGAGGGGGCGGAGTGGGTGGTAAGGGAGGGGGTGGGGGCAGGGGGGAGAAATGAACCAAGCCTTGTATGCACATATGAATAATAAAAGAAAAATGAAAAAAAAAAAAAAGAAAAGGAGTGTGTTAAGTTTGAAGAACCCAAGACATCTGGGTAGAAAATTCTGGCAAGAAATTGTATAACCGAGCCCATGTAGAAGTCTGGGTTGGAGATACCAATTTGGCAGTCATCCATACCTCGTGTGGGATGGTGTGGTTTCATCACTGTGCTACCCTGCCTTTCTAGCAAAAGCACTAGGAGTCGAGAAACCTGAGTTCTAGTCTTGCCTCTTGCCATTTTGTCATTTAGAGTCCTTGACAAAAATGCTCTGTCTGGTGCCCTGTTTCCAATTTGTGAGAAATGGGTTGTATTGAATGATTCATACCAGTCTTTTACTCTAAGGAGTTCAGAGAATTCCAGTGCCTATAGGGTCTGATCACCATCCTCCCCCAAGCAGCCAAGCTGGTAAGACAAGGACAGTCACAGTTGTCCCTAAACCTGCACTAAGACATTCTTTGAGTTTAGGGGGTGGCACGGGGGATTGCTGCCTCCTTCATTCCAGCTGATATCCACACATCACTCTACATAGCTCCCACTGGCATTTATGATCCCCCACCTCCAATGATAGTAGGCAATTTGGAGAATCAGTAAAAGATGTGCTGCACCATTATGTCTCCTCAAACCATAAAACCCCATGCTAAATTACCAAAGTGCCAGAAAGGGTCACAGAAAGAGCTCATCTGTCCTCTGTCCAGGGGGCCAAACCTCCTGAACATGCTGTCAGCTAGGCCCAAGATTTGAGTTCCCTCTACCCCAGCCAATGAACAGAGCCCTCTAGGTATGGATTCCTCTGGGAATCCTGACATACCCTGCCCCAAAGCACCCCTATCCTGTCCTGGGATGTTTAAAATCTGTTTCCCATGGTTCCAGCTTTCCAAGCTCCCTGAGGCCTGTGGCTTAGTGTGTAGCTGTCTCTTAGTTTGAAACTCATTCCCCCCACATACACTGGTGTTTTGACTTTGAGCAGATCTTCCAGCTCACCACAACTCAGTTTTCTCTTCTTATAAAACAGGGATAATGTCTAAATGGCAGACTTGAGAGGGTCTGGCACCAAGAATATTCTCAAAGCACTGAATGGAGAGAACACAAGCCCTCAAATCCATCCACAAATGTTGCTAACAGCCCTCAGGATGCTTTCTGAGAGTATATCCATCCATTCATCCATCCATCCATCCATCTACCAATCCATCCATCCACCCATCTACCCACCCATCTACCCATCCATCCATCCATCCATCCATAGATCCATACATCCTCCACCCACTCACCAATCTATCCATCCACCTACCCCTCTATATATCTGTCTTCGTCCCTATCCATCCATTCACCGAGTCATCCACCCATTTAAAAAGGCACCCGTCATCCGTCCTTCACCCATCTACCCATTCAGACACCTGCTTTCAAGGGACTTGCATGTGAATGACAAAGAAATGGTCAAAGAAAAAAAAACAGGACAAAATAAAATGTGTGTGCCATTAGAATGTACCTTAGATGGAAATGACACTTAGGAAAGGATCAAAGATTGAGAAGGAGCCAAATATGCAAATAACCAAAGGGGAAGTTATCCAGGCCACAGGAAGTCCCTGAGGTAAGCTAGAGTTTGGCAGGTCAGGAGACTGAAGAGGACCCCAAGTGGCTGGATGTGAAGGTACAGAGGTGGGATGTCCTCCAGCATCACTGTCTATGCTCAGACAGCATTGCACTGTTTCATTTTATCTGTTGATGTAACAAATTGCCACAAACAGTAGCTTAAATCAAGGCAAATTTATTCTCTTACAATTCTGGGAGTCAGCAGTCTAAAGAGAGTCTGAAAGGGTTAAAATCAAAGGGCTGCCAGGGCTGATTCCTGAAGAAAATGTCTCCCAGCTTCGAGAAGCTGCCTGCATTCCTCCACTCCTGGTCATGTCACTCCATTCCCAAATTCCATCACCACATTCATTTTCTGTCCCTGACCTTCTGCCACCTTCTTTAAAGACCCCTATGATTCCACTGTGCTCTCCTTAGATAATCCAGAGTAATATCTCATCTCAGGATCTGAGTTAAACACAGCCGCCAAATCTCTTCTGCCATATAAGGTAAAATATTCTGGGGATTAGGATGTGGGCATCTTTGGTGGCGGTGGGCATTCACCTATCTGCCACAATGAGTTCTTGTGGCCCATGTGCAGCTGGCTGGTGCTGACAAGGACCTTAGACTCCAGACCCCCAGGGTATAGTCACAGCTTTGTGCCCTAGCCCAAGTCTGCATTCTTTGACCAGTGAGTGTTGCTCCCATCCTGATTTAAGGTCTCCGCTCAGCTATTAGGCAAGGGATTCTCCTGTCTGGACCTGCTATTCCCTCCCAGCTCCTCCACCACTACCACAGCCCCTCTCTTTCCTCTCAGTCTAGGCCTCAACATCACTAACTGCAGTAGCAGCTCAAGGAGAAGGGTCACCCATGGACTATCTGAACCAACTGGGTCCTGGCTCATCCTGTGGGAGAGTCCCCCTTCCTGGATCCTTGGGAATGTGGCTGGTCCTGGCTTGGTGAAACTCCCCTCAGGCCTCACTAAGCCATGTCACCCACTATCCTCACCCATGCCTCACTTCCTCTGCTCGCTGTCTGCTTCTCTAGTTAGTGAAGATGTGCCACCCCACCGTGTAATCAGAAGTACAGAGCTCAAACCCAAGGACCTTCCATCACAAGTGGGAGGAGCAGGTGATGACTGGGCAGTTGTTTGGAAAGGCAGAGGGAGGCTAAAGAAGCTCAGAGGAGGGACACACAGCTGGACCAGGGGCTAGGGGTGCTTCAAAAGAAGGAGACAGTTGGAGTGAGACTGGCAGGTGCCTGAATTCACTCTCAGCCACCCTCCTTGCTGACCACACACCTGACCTATTGGGACACTCCTATGCCTTCATTAACCCAAGTCCATAGAGGTGAGGTCCTGGGAGTGGGGGAGGGGGGGTCCTGGGCATCACTTCTGCCACAGAGGACCTAGCATAGAGCAGGTACCTATACAACCTCAGCACCTGCCTGCTCGGAACCTGGAAGATCTAGAAAGATGGATATAATGCAGTGGAGAGACAATGGGCAAGGGTCCAGCCAGTCCCTCCCTTGACTACCCTTGGCTAAACCTGCCCCCCCCATACTCCTCTGCATTGATTTTATAATCACCAATACCCTGGCTCCTTCTCGTCCCACCTACATAAGCTGGGGCCAGGAGGCCTGGGCGGCTGCTCCATCAGGCATCAGACACAGGCATTAGAGCCAGCCTTGTGGCTCCCTAGGGAATGCTAATGTACCTTTTCTTTCTGGAAGCCAGTTCTCCTGGCCCTCCCTGACTCCAGCTACACCTCCCTGCCCTCTACCAGAGAGTAAACTCCCTAAAATGTTGCTCTGTTGCAGCTCTCCTGCCCCAACTTTACAATAATTAGCACACATGTCCATACAGCTGCCTCACTCCTACCCATGGGTGAATCAGAATCAGTGGTGTGTTGGAAACTATTCAACAACCAACTCTCTGGGACGAAACACCTTGACTTAGTGTTTGCCAATTTCAGTGGTGTAAACCCCTTCACCGTGGGCCATCTCAAGTTCCTAACGGACTGAAGGCAGGGTTGGGAAAGGATGCCGTAAGCACCAGTTCTAGGTGCCAGCCACCAGAATAGTGCTAAAGCCATCCCCATCCCCAGTGTGTCTTTTCCGCAGTCTGGAACAGCTCTCTGCACTACAGAGTTGCCCCTACCTGTGGAGGGCCATCTCAAAAGCCAGAGTGAGGTGTGAAAGTATGGCCTGATCTGGGCTGAGGCTGCAGCTCTTGCCATTCAGTAGGGATGGGTATAGGCAAATCACTTAATCTTGTCAGACCTTAGCTTCCTTAATATCACTTATATAAGAGACTTGTGAAGATTACCTGAGATCCTAGATGTGCCTCTCTTGGCACAGTGCCTAAATAAGCATTTGATGCACACAGCCAGTAGTGAGGAACAAGAGCACAGGTGTCTAAGCTCTGTGGATTCCTCAAGTGGGTGCGTAGATTAGGCACTGATGTGTTATCTGAGCTCCACCCACAGCTCTTGAGACTTGGACTAGGATTTGTTCTTTGTCTGAAGGCTGGAAAGAGGTGGTTGTGATATCCAAATTCAAACACAGAAAGATCAGATCTACACATAGACTGAGTTTCCTACATCCTGTGATTTCAAGGGCACCTGCTGGATGACATCTGAAATTCTACCATCACAGCTTCATTCTGACCCTGAGCTGTTATCACGCATTAATTCCTTAGGGTGGTGCACATCAAGGTGAAAGCATCTGATAGGAGAACCTGGTGCTCACTGGTCAAGGGTGTTGGGAAGAGTGTGCAGAGAAAGGTGAGACTGAGGGCGGGGAGGGGCCTCTAGACAGTGAAGCAGTGTCCCAGTTTTGCTCAGACAGCCCCAGTCCAGAGGGAAGAGGATGACGGCAGCTCCTGGCGCCCTTGTTATTTTGGGGAGTACTCAGTCTGGGGCAATAGGAAGCAGGGGCTCCAAAGGCAGCCACCCACATGGCTGGGAGCCAGCCCAGGTTGGCATGGACTATGTAGAGGCCCAGGTTGTCATAAGCTAAGATCCAGAGCTACTGAAAACTGATGACACCAAAGGCTTGTTTGTGTTCCTAAACCCACACCAGCATTTCCAAGATCCTTTCTAGTGACATCTGTGGGCAGGGGAGAGGCAAGAGAGGGGAAGAAACTATTGAGAATAAAAATATCACTTACTAGTTTAATTTGATATCAAAATCTTAGCCACATAATGCTGGAGTAGGCAGGGCCTGGAGAGTGACAAGAAAATAGGTCTTGGGTGAGAGAAAAATACGAGACAAGAAAGGGAGGAAACACAGGAGAGGGAGGAAGAGGAGAGACCTAATAAAGGAAAACTGGGAGGGAGCACAAGAGAGGAAAGATCAAGAAGATGGAGAATGAGAAGAAGAGAGGGAGGGAAAGAGGGATAGAAGGGTGAAAGGAGGGAAAGGAGGAAGAAGGGAAAAGTTAGAACAAAGGAATTAAAGAAGAGTTGGAGAGGAGGAGTGAAGAAGAGAAGGAGGAGAGGAAAGAAAAGGAGGAGGAGAGCATAGAGCCAGCCAGGCAGTGAGGATGGAGAGCCTGGGGAGGGGCAGCAAGGGCGTGGGACCACGAGGGGAGCAGGCGGAAGGGAAGAGAGGGAAGGCAAAGACCTTGAGAGTCTTACATCTTGATCAAGGCATGACTGATAGCATTCCAGCAGACCATCTTTCAGGCCCCTTGTTTGATGACAAAGCTCATCCCCCATCCACCATCCATTATCGACTCTCCCTCCCTGAGGCAAGAGCATCAATAATGCTCCCTCTTCAGGATGATGTGTGTCCCCCTGCGCTGAACGAGCGGCCGGCTGGCCATCGCTGGTGGGCATCCCGCGTACATCATTACCACCCTCCAATCCTTCACCCCACCTGCCGGGTGGCTGACCGCCCTCCCAATGCTGCTCCTTGCCCCAAGCCTGTCTCTGCTGAGGGCTGGCCCCCCACCCCTGCAGGCAGCCAGACTCTCACTGGATGATCCCTGACAATTTGGTGCCAGGGCTTGAATTTTAAAAATGATTGTTTAGTTTTGTTTTTCTTTAATTAAGAGGGAACCCGAACTTCCCCATTCTGGTTGGCTCTTCCAAGAGACCTAACAGTTTGAATTTGAATGCAAACATCTTCAAACATCTGTTGCCGTAATTTGGTTGGATTAACTGTCTAGTTTGCAAGGCCATCTGCTGTTCTCCCCAAACCCCATCATCTCCTCTTCCTCTGGCCAAGCTGGCAATCTCACCTGGCTTCCCTTCTTCAGGTGGAGAAGGGTCCAGAAGATAACCCCAGGTCAAAGCCACAAGTCATCAAGTAAAACTTGGAAATTGACTGGTCATGCCCCCATTGATGTCCAGTGCCCACAAGGGCCCTGAGGATCCTGTCGGGCCACATGAGAGGTTACCCCTTAGGCCAACATACTCTTCTGGAGGCATTTCCTCTTTGACTAATAGGGATTTCCTCTGCTAGGACACTCCTGCCATGAAACAATGCCAGCTGCTGTGCGGTTTCACAGCCTGTACAACTCCAGGGGTTGCTGCACTAGGTGGAAGGTACCCCTGGAGGTCTACAGTAGACCACCTAAGGCAGCTGTATAGGAAAACCCTGCTCTCGGTCCCTGTAAGACCTTTCCTTCCATTGCTAGGCATTTAAGCACCTTTGGTGGTAAGGCAAAGACAGGAAAATTCCGAATTTTTCCCATCTCAGTGTCCAGCCAATGTGACAAGGGCCTTCACCCAAGAAGGGCCCTCCTAGTTCCTACCTGAACACATCCAGTGACATACCCTCTCTGTCATCAGCTAACATCAGGCTCCTTGGCTCCCAAGTCCTCTCGTAGCTCTACAGGAGATATTCTTGGCTGTCTACAGACTTAGGGTGGCCTCCCAAACAGGATACCCAATTATGCGTGGTAGCCAGAAATAGCAGTACATGCTTGTAATCCCAGCACTTGGGAGACTGAGGCAGAAGAATTGAGAGTTTGAAGTCAGCCTGAGCTACACAGAGAGACCCTGTCTCCAAAACCAAATGCTAGGAACTGCTTCAGAGACAGCATGGGGACTTGCCAGGTGACCCAAGGGCTTAGGTTCCTGAGGCCCCAGCTAGAAACCATTACCACGCAGAAAGGGTGAGCCATAAAACCAGCAGAAGGGAGCAGGTGCTGGGATCTTTGGATTTGCCTCTTCACCCAGCCCACCTTCTCCCTCCCTCTCCCATTTATCCCCTCACTGTCTCCTAAGTGGGTTCATCCTTTGGTGTGGGCCATTTTCTGATTCTGTATCCCTCAACTCCATCCCTGTTCATCTTCCCACGTCCAGTTAAGGGGCCTCCTCTTCCATGAAGTCCACAGAAATAATCCTAACAACTCACATTTCCATGACATTTGCCAGTACCACAACAGTGCTGACTGTCATCAGCTTTCTCAGTTTCTTAATTATCTGATTTCATCAGCACACACGGTCATGCAGTATTTGTGATCCTGCACAGCTGAATGAATAAATGAGTGAATAATTGAATGAAGGAATCCATCGGTCCATCTGATCTCAGCATTACGGGTAAGGTCTCCAGCAACTTTCAAAACCCTCGTGCATATTCAAAGTACAGATAGAAGACCTTAACACCTGTAACTGATTCCAGGGTGTCCCGGGGCTGGCGGATGCCACTGGAAAAGCCGTCCATTTCACTGGTCGCTGCTAACAAAGTCAGTCAGTTAATAGAAACCTGTTTCTAATTGCCTGACATATAATAGATACACCTCCAACCAGCTGAGACCGCTGACTCCCATTCAGAGCACTGCTTCACGGCTTACACCTAAGCCTTTCATGTTTTATTAGAGGCTTGCACATTTCATTTCCTTTTATGTGGGGAAGAAAATGGACCCAAGATGCTAGGAGAGGACATTCACAGGCAGACTTTTACTTATCAAAGGCAGCTGTGTGGAATGCAAACCCTCAGCCTCAGGTGTGTGAATTCAGATTCTGCAAAGGCAGAAAGACAGGGCACAAGGCTACCAACCACATCATCCGGGGTCAGACCCATGTGGACAGGACCTCCGCTCCCCAGGCTTGCACACAGGAGTCCCCCCCAGAGCATTGCAGCCCCCAGTACTTCCATGCTGTGACCAATACCTCACAGAGTGGACAACTGGCAAATGCAGTCACAAACCAGGCTGTTCCAGCACTCCTGCTGGACCCCACTTCCCCCAGCTGGACAGGGACCCTACCCACACTTAGCTGCTGGAATATCAGCAGCCTGGGCCCCAGAGCCTGCAGCAGCCAGGAACCCATAGGAACCTGGAGCTCTGCTCAAACACAGGCCTGTGCTGGCATTGCAAATGTCCCTCAGCCTCTGAGGGACCCAAGAATGGAAGGTGTCCAGGCCTGATCCCATCCTTCTTCCCCTCTAGCCAGAGCAGCAGGAGGGGATTATGCCCTCCATTTGCCTGCTGTGAAGCCCCATCCCTGATGGGCTAGAGTCAAGCATGGCTCATGGTTTAGGCCTGGCTTTTTTTTTTTTCTTTTGTGGGACTGGGGATTGAACCCAGGGCCTCTGTGCTTGTTAAGCAAGTGCTCTATGACTTAAGCCACACCCCCCAGTTCTCTTATTTTTATTTTGGTTTCCAAAGTATCTCAGTAACTTTGTCTGTGCTAGCCTGGAACTCATGATCCTCTTGCTTCCACCTCTGATGTTGCTGGGATTACAGGCATGTACCACCATGCTCAGCCAGGGCCAGCTTTTGCCCTGCCTTCTGAACCGCACCTCCAGTCATACCTCCAGCCAGCTGCCTGCCTCAGGAAGATCCTCTCTCCAAAACTTGATAGAGAGAATTCCCTCTGACAGAAAACTTCTCCCGTGTCCAAGATTTTTTGTGGTTCAAATTCCCAGAGGAGAACCTAGAACACGGCACTTCCACTGCGTGACTCTTGGGGCTGGCTGCCACAGCTGGACCAGTCCCCACAGCCTCCCCCTTCAGGCACCCTTGTTTTGCATTTTCTCACTGGCATCGGTGAAGTCATTTAACTCTTATGTAGCCATGGGTGTGTGCAGAGCTCGACCTTTACATGTGTCAGCTGCTATCAGCTTCCAGAGCCTTTGAAGTTCACACTTGTCCTTATCTGCCCCAGTGACACAGCTACTAAGTGGCTGAGGGGAGATTTGAACCTCAGAAACCCAGACTCCCTCTACATCACTGTGTTGTCTCAAATACAAGGGGGACCTGAAGAGATCATGCGTTAGCCCCACCAATCACCGTGGCTGGTCAGATGGCTGGCAGGTGCCCTCCTAGTCCTGCTGCTCCAGGTTGGCACCTCCAGAAGCTGCCAGACTGGAATGAGCAAATGACATTGTAAGAAGAACAGGCTCATGTTTCCAAAAAGGGTAAATGAAGGACTGGGCTTGTCTACAAGAGCCTCCCAAAATAAACCTGCAGCAGAGGTGCGTTAGGGAAAAGGGATGCAAAAAACATAGAACTGGTCCCAGATCAAGGACAGGAACCCTACTGGATCTGCATCCGGAGTGGAAGGAGCAGAAGATAAGAGTATCCCCCCGACTCCAAGCTGCACAGAAGCAAAGCAGACCCCGTCACCTCCCACTTAAAGCCCTTCACTACCTCCTCAGGGCTCTTAGGATAAAAGCCAAAATCCTTGCACTACCCACAAAGCCCTATGTGATGTGGTCCTGCCTCCTCCAGCCCTGCTGATGCACCATGGATCCTTACTCAGTGCCCCCTTCCCCACCAGATCCCTTGGTTCCTCCCACGCCCCACTTTGTCCTGCCCTAGTTCCTGCCTTGTTCCTCTCCTGGGCAGCACCTTGACTTTCACCTTGGGCTCCAACTCTGGTGCATGTCTCCAGAGAAGAGCCAGCTCTCCCTCCTGCAGGTTCATCTCACCTCCTTCTTCCTTGTCACTGTCACCCGCATTGTGACCATCCTGGGTTGTTTGATTTCTGAAGTAAGGTCTGCCTTTCTGGAGACCATGAACCCCAGGAGGATACATCTGTGACTGTGTCACTCATGTTATCCTTGCCTGCTGACACACAGTAGATCTCAAAATCTGTTTGTTGCATGAGTGAGAGATCCCATGAACACTTCATTCAAAACTGGAAGTTGAGGACCTGATGAACTAATAGGGTGGTATACCCACTGCCTGGCACACCAGGTGGGCTGGAGGGAGGCATATGTCATAACTCTGGAAGCAGAGACAGTGCTCAAAACTCCTGGTCCTTTCCAGGCCTGTCAGACTCCAGTCCCTAGCCCCACTGTGTACGTGATGGGCTGTGCACATTCTAGTTTACTACCTCAGGTTCAATCATGCTCCCCAAAATTCATGACCACCCAGAACCTCAGAATGTGATCTTATTTGGAAATAAAATCTTTATAAATTGTAATCAATAAGATGAGGTCATGCTAGTCCTTGTGATCTACACTAATCCAGTGTCCTTATAAAATTTGGACACAAACACACACAGGGAGAATGACATGTGGCAACCATGCTAGAGGTTGGAGTGACATGTCTAAAGCCAAGAAACACCAAGATTCACAAGCTGGAAAAGGCCAAGAAGGATCCACCTCCCTAGAGCTTCCAGAGGGGGCATGGCCCTGCTGACACCTCAATTTCAGATTCCCAGCCTCAGAACTGTGAGAGAATGAATTCCTGATGGTTTTAAGCCACCCAGTCATACACTTTGTTAGAGTGGCCTTAGGATGATACTCAGTACCCATGTCCAGGCTTTTCCTGAAATGCTTCTTCGATTTTTATCTATCATTTCCTTATCATCATGAAACGGATACTGCAGGCAAAGCACAGGCCTAGACTCTGGAAAGGCAGAGGAAACTGAGGACAGCAAGCATAAGTCAACATCCTCAAAAAGTTTAGAACTTCCTGGTGCTGGAAGACACATGTGCAAATGGATCCACTACACAGCAGTGTGCAGTAACACCCTAGGAGAGATGAGACATTTGCTAGGAGGGCTCAGAGGACAATGGAACCCTTCTAAGAGGAGAATGGTGACCTGAGAAGGAGGGAGAGTTGAGGTAGATCTTAAAAGACTGAATCAGTGTTGCTGAGTAAAGCTGAGAAGCCGTTCTAGAACTGCAGGAGCACAGAAGCATGGAGGCACATTTTGAGTATGGCCAAACTGGTTGGGTGGGGTGGGATGCGGGAGGGAGACTGAGCACTGGGTCATTAGCACTTGAATGCCAAGCTAAGGATTAGGGCTCAAGCCTGTAGACTGAATGGAAGAGAAGGGCACCAGAAGGTTTGGTTGTGGAGTGACAACACAGATGGGGTTTTCAGGGTATTGACAAAGCAGTGATTGTTACAAGTCTTCTATTGAAAAAAACAATAGAAATCACTACTGTTTATTAGAGACACAGTTCTTTACTTTGTCCTCAGAACAACCTCAACTGTTTATTTCAGATAATTCTTGCCCCAACTCTGAGGAAGCAAACTAAGGAGAGCTTGGAGTGAGACAGGACCAAGTAATTCATAACCATCTATGACCCTACTGGAGATCAATCAGAAAAAGGAGAAAACAGCTCTGTGTCACCATGGAGATGGGATTCCAGAGACAAAGATGCAATTTGCACCTCACTGTTATCTAGCACATGGCTCCAGGGGAGGCCCCACAATGGGCTTTGGAGAACACCATCCTTCTAAACACCAGGACAAATCCCAGGCAGCCCAGGGACTATCTCATTTGGCTTTGTACAAGTTCAGCACTGGTGTTTAACTTTTTTCCTTCTTTTTTTCCTCTCTCTCCCTGTTATTTAAATGGTTTTAAACATGAAACTAGGCCAGGAAAAGGGGGTAGCATTGTTTTAATAATTAGCAATTATGATCGCTGTAATATTAATTGCATATTTCCATAGCAAACACTTCCCCAGAGGGCTGAGGGTGGTTAGAGACTTCCAGAGCCTAAAACTGGAATTCCTGAGAACAGAAAAAGGAGAGAAAAGCAACTTCTTCCATTTAAGCAAATTACCACGGAGACTACAAGGCCCCTCTAATTAGCCCAGCTCACCGTAGCAGGCAGGCGAACTGGTGGTGTGGAGTCTCACTCACTGCGCAGAGCCCACTGTGCAGGCATTTTTGCCTTGATCTTTTTCATTTTTGTCTTTTGGACAAGGGAGCAGCTTGTTTTCAGGGGTGACTGGGCTGGGCTAGGAGCCTGCCCTCTATGACTTCATGCTCTTGGCCCCCAAACTGGGACCTGGGGTTCATTTGTGCAAATCGTGGCCACAGGAGAAGGGCAAAATGGGACAGGACCGCAGGCAATTCCGTATGGTGGCACTCAGGGGAGGCCAGGGCAAGAGAGGCCACCAAATTTGCCTTCCCAGCTCTGTGACACAGATTGTGGGGTTCAGGGCAGGAGCGAGGTATCAAAAACACAGAAGGGGAGCAAGGATGGAGGAAGGGAGGGAGAGAACAATGGGAGAAAGAGGAAACCCAAGAGAAGGTAGTGGTGAAGGAGGAAGAAGCAAAGCAAAGGAAGGCAGAAGGGGAGGTCTGAACTAAAAAAAAAGAAAAAAAAGACATGAGGAAGAAGAAGACAAGGGAAAAAGCAGAGGGTAACAGAGCCAAAGGGGGTCAGGGAAAATGTACTTCCTAGACACAAGGTTATCCCAGACTGCTTTGCAATCACCTAGGAAGGACCTTACAAGTACCCAGCATTCCTGCTGCTTCCTCCGCTTCCAGGATGGTAGCACAGTTCATGCCATTGTGCACCCATGGGGTAGGAGAAGCAGAATGGTGACAGAATCTGTCAACCTTTCCCCTGGACACTCAGGTAGGGGAAGATTGAATTCTGAGCTCAGAGCCCCAGGGATGTCTTGTATTTGCTGATCCCATACACTTCCATCACTTATGGGGCTTCCATGTATCACTGTAACATCACTGAAGGAAAGCATTATCGTCCCCATTGCACAGCTGGGAAGCCTGAGGAAGCCTGCCCAGGATTCCACACTTAGGAAGAGGGCACGGCCAAGGCTTTTCCCAACACATGGTACCATCTTCCCAGCATCACCCTTCACTAGGCCTCTGAGTTCTTCTGAGCAGACTTCTTAGCGTGAGCAATCCTCTCTGGCTGCCTCAGTGTTCTAGCCCATCTCACAGGATTTGGAAAATCTCACCCATGCTGTTCCTAGTCTGTTTTGCTCAGGATACACGGTCTTCATTTTAAAATAACTTACTAAGCAAAACTCCAAATTCACAAATAGAGACATTGAGGGGCAATAATTCTCATTGTAAAAGGCCTCTCCCTAAGGTGCCTTTAAACAGGGGAGCTCCCTTGCGCATCGAAGCGGTTGTTTACAGATCATCGACTCCTCGATGGAGAAGCTGGGAGGCTTGACAGAGAAACTCAAACAAAATGTCTCTTGCTGCTTCCAGAGGAAAAAGATAAACAATGAAAATAAAGCAGATGTGCTGCAAGAGGAGGGAAGTTGGATTGTGCCTTAATCACGACATGGACAGTACTTCATGCACCAAGCACCTGTCCTTCCTCAGCCCTAGTCCTGCCTCCTGCCCCTCGCAACGCCATGGTCAGCACCCATCATCTTTACAGGACAAAGCAGCCCACAGCCAACTCTGCCTGATGCCTTAGTCTCATGGGCCACTCCTGGTGACCCCATAAGGGAGGGCAGGAATTATCATCCTAATGGGCAGAAAAGGAAAATGAGCCTAGACGGTCCTGATGCTGGCCTGAAGTGACACGACCTTTGCATGTCACTCTATGTCTCAAAGACTGTTTTAATTCCTGGTGGCCCTGTTGGTGAGGGTGGGATTCCCACCCTGGGATTATGGGCATGCCTAAACACATGACACCTGACACTGGACAGGTAAGACCGGCAACAGTTCATGGGTCTCATACACTCAGATCCCCAGGGAGGATGCTGTCAGCACATAGGACCACTCTGGGGGTGTCCTTAGGAGCAGAGAGGACAACCAGGGGCCCTGGGAGGCGGGCTTTGTCAGACCAAGAGAATGTGATTGTCAGGTGTGAATAACTTCAAAGCTGGCAGCAAACTGAACCCCAGTTGTCAAAGCTGGCAGCAAACTGAACCCCACTTGTCAGGAATAAGCGCAAACTGGGCCCACCAACTTAACAAGGAGGGTTGATTGGTTAGGTGGCTTTATCCATGAGAAAGGACTGAGGAGGGAACATGAGGCCACTAAGGGCCCTCCCAGTCATACCATGTGCCAAGGCAGCACATGACATCAGAGCTTAATTTAGGACCTTAGACTACAGAACCCCTGACTGATGAGAGCCAGCTTCTAGCATAGCCCCAGTGAGCTACTTGCAGTAATGTGGTCATGGGTTTCCAAAAATATAGTCCCAGTTGTCACCTAAGCCAGGTCAGGAAACGTGTCCTGAAGGAGGCCCAGAGCCAACTCCCTGCCACAGCAGCTTCTCCTCCTCCAGGCTGGATGGGTAGCCTGTAAACTGCACTTTTCTCCCCCCCTCCCTCCCCAGCTGACGAGTCTTGGAGGCTTTGCTCACTCTGTGTGTGCACAAACATTACCCGGCGTATTTTTTATCTTATTTATCCCTGGGAATCTATCTCAAAGCCGCCTTTGGAAACTCCTAAGTAGGATGTATACGTGGATTTCAGCCTCTGCTCCACAGTTCGCAGTGTAGTTTATTCCCCAAGCCTGAGCATGCAAAGAAACAACCAAGCAGAAACGTGTTTAACCAAACAGCAGCTTGCTGGAGAAGGAAGGGAGGGAGAGAGGGAGCTATGTGGTGGGGAGGCCACCTGCAGTCCCTGTTCCTGACTCTTCCAAGAGTTTGCTGAGCAATTTCTGTCATACCCCCAAGAGAAGTTCCACTTCCAGCTCCCACCAGCCTCACTTATCCTGACTGGGGAAGAAGGGCCAGACTTCCTTAGGGGAGGGAAAGACAGAAGTGACCTCCATACAGCAATACGGAAAAAAAGACTCTGGTTACAGTGCTTTAGGGTATTTCAATGTTCAAAAAGAAAAGTGTAAGAGTTGACTCCACTATGATTATTGTTGCAAAGTAAGAATAAACCAAACAAAAGTTAAATGGCAGGCTGGAAAAAGCAGAGCATTTAGTGATAGTTATGTGGTGAGTGGGCCTGTTTGATATTTTTCCTTTTCAAAAGTCCTTTACTAGCATAAGAATATCTGGATAGTTACAATATTTTGGTGTGATTATTAATAATTGATAAGATGTGGGGTGGAAAAAAAAGGAGAACTGACTGCTAAGTTCGAGTACAGTCAGAGGCCTTTGAAAGGGACTCAAAGCCATCACACGTTTCTCTGTGCTTAAAGGTCAAGGGCACACTGCTGACTAAGCCAGATAGAGGAAGGGCCTGAAAACAGGGGCATCTTTTTGGAAGCAGAAAGGCCCACTTGGAGTTAAAAAGAACAGACACACAATTTCTCCTTTAGCTGGTCTTGTAACCAGGCCAGCTCTCCCCAGGTGTATAGCTCCCTGATATCTTTTCTCCCTTTGTGGGAGACCAGAGCCCCCCTCAAATCACTAGAGTGGGAGTGTACATTACCAGATACAAATGACCACAGGATAAGAACCTGTTAAAGAGCAGGTGAAGGGGAGGGACCCAACTAGCCTCCATCAAAAACCTCTCCAAGACTCTGGGACCCTCCAGGGAAGGAAGTGTGGCTCACAGAGGCCCCAGCCCTACCCCAGAGCACTTCTCCAAAACACATCAATACCTTATCCCCATGCATTGAGGTTTCCAGAAAACCCAGTTCTGTGGCTCTGGGAGAGATGGTGACTGTAGGAAGCCCCGAGTCTTCTTCATCCCTGTACTCATGCGTAAAATAGATGTCAAACTGGAGATCAATAAAGGTTTACTGAACAGAAATAGGAAGGCACAAGGCACCAGAAGATGGACTAGCGTCTGGAACACTTGGTAGCTGGGAAATTTAACACAGATGTGGGGACAGTTTGCACTGAGCCTGTGGCCCTACCAATAGGACTTAATCCAGTTTCTTATAACCTGCTTTCCCAGATCCCATGTGGGACTCCAACCACAATGGCCTGTTAACCTCCTTCCACCTCTTCCACTACTTCCCACTCCATGACTGTTATGGATCAGCACATAGTGGGGCTCCATATTGCAGCTGTGTGCTGGTCCACAATACTATCTCCAATGAGTGGGATGGTTGTCTCAATAAATGTAGACATCTGAGTGTGCCAGAGCCACAAAAGTCAAGCAAGGACAAGTTCACACCAAATGGAAAAAGTACATTTGGATGGAGAAGGTCAGAGGTCAAGGAAGGCCAGGATTGGGTTAGAATCTGAGTTGTGAGAGGAGATCAGGCAGGAAACAGCAGTGGAGCTTGACAGGAACATGTACCTGGGATCACCTGAGAGTAGAAATAGCTGCAGACATTGGCAAAGGACGAGAACAAGCCTGGAAGAAAGCTTGGTTGAAGAGCCCTGGCTCTCATTCCACTTTTTACCAAATGCAGTCCCACTTTTAAGACTGGTAGACTTTATGTATCAGGGGGAAAGAAAGAAAGAGATGGACAACAGCCTTCCATTCTCTGGGAAATGAAAGGAAGTTAGAAATAAGTAAGTCATTAAGTAGACAAAATATAAAGTAAAATTTAAAAGACAGAAATGCCTATATGGAAAGGAATATTGAAATTATTCTGGTTCAACCTCCAAGTCTACTTGATGATGAGGACACTGAGCTACAAGAAGCTGCAGGATGTGCTCAAAGTTGAATAGATCCAGAATTCACAAGCCAAGGCATTCTAGCCCCCAAACTAGTGTCCATCCACTTGTTGCCTCTGGTGTGGCCCAAGATCTAATGGCATGTTACCATCTGACATCTGTCTCCTCCACAGGAATGAAAGCCCAAATAAGAGTGAAAAAAACTGGGTCAGTTTTTTCACTCTAGCACACAAAACACCATCTGGCACCTAGCAGGTGCTTATTTATCTAGTGAAATTGAATCAAATGAGTAGAACGAAATAGAATGGAAGAATGGGTATGAACAGAATGGAAGAATAGATGGATGGATGGGACAGAGGAATGGAATTGGAATGGAATGAATTAGAGTGGAATGGAGTGTAGTGGAATAGATTGTAGTAGAGAAGAGTGGAATGGAGCGAAGTGGAGTGGAATGGAGTGGAGTGGAATGGAATGGGATGCAATGGAGTGGGTGAGATGGAATGGAATAGAATGGATTGGAACAGAGTGGAGTGGAATGGAATGGCATGGAGTGGAGTACAATAGAGTGGAATGGAGTGGAGTGGAGCAGAGTGGAAAGGAATGGAATGGGTGAGATGGAATGGGATAGAATGGAATAGAGTGGAGTGGAGTGAAATGGAGTGGAATAGATTAGAATGGAGTGAAGTGGATTGGAGTGGAATAGAGCAGAGTGGAGTGGAATGGAATGGTGTGGAGTGGAGTGGAGTGGAATGGAATAGTGTGTAGTGTAGTGGAATGGAGTGGAGTGGAGTGGAATGGAATGGGTGAGATGGAATGGAATAGAATGGAATAGAGTGGAGTGGAGTGGAATGAAATAGAATAGTGTGTAGTGTAGTGTAGTGTAGTGTATTGGAATGGAGTGGAGTGGAGTGGAATAGAATGGAATGGGTGAGATGGAATGGGATAGAATGGAATGGAGTGGAGTGAAATGGAGTGGAGTAGAATGGAGTGGAGTGGCGTAGAATGGAATGGGTGAGATGGAATGGGATAGAATGGAATGGAATGGAGTGGAGTGGAGTGGAGTGGAGTGGAGTGGAGTGGAATGGATGAAGTGGAATGGAACAGAATGGATTGGAGTTAGCAGAACTGGGACTGGGACTCTAGTGTTCTAATTCCCTTTTAGTGATATGGGCAAAATAAGAACCCCAAACTCCCTCTCCTGCGTTCCTCCATGTGGAATGTATCACCTCTGTCTCCACTTTCCATGTCCAGACAGTTAATTTCTTGCCCCAAATAAGCAAGAAAAGGGAGTCCAGTACAGGCTAGATGTCTGAGTGGTAGGGGCTAATTCTTTGTTGGGGGATAGAGGATAGAAAACTAAGGTCCACATCCTTTTGAGAGCAGTTTTGGAAAGGGAGTGACAATTGATGTGATGGTTAATTTGATGTGTCAACTGGACTGAGACAGAGGATGACCAGATATCTGATTAAATATTATTTTGGAATATGTCTGTGTAGGTGTTTCTAGATGAGATTATCATTTGAATCAGTAAGTAGACTGAGTAAATCAGAGTGCCCTCCCCAGTGTGAGGGCACACACACCCTCTATTTTCTCAGCCCTTCAGACTTCATTAGAACTTGTACCATTGATTCATCTGGTTCTCAGGTCTTTGTACAGGGACCAGAACTCATCACCAGATTTTCTGGATCTCCAGCTTACAGATAAAAGCTCATAGGACTTCTTAGCCTCCAGAATAATGTAAGCCAACCCATAACATTACACACACACACACACACACACATTCCTGTGTACTGCACACACAGGTTTGTATCCTATTGGTTCTGCTTCTATGGAGAACCCTGACTAATACACTCAGCTAGCCAGAGGTAGAGAGGCAGACTCTAATCCAAACTGACTTTTTAGTCAGTGTAGTCAAGAGAGACAGAGGGGAGACTTTGGTGTGGATCCTGGAGCCGTTTCCTGAGCCCATACTAAAGACTTCTATGGGGAGTCCCAGCCAAGCTGTAGGTAGAGACAGACCTGTGAGGGTCCTGGCAAGTTTGGGTGCCATTTCCCCTGCTCACTAGTTTCTCTTCTTTGGAACCATGATCCTTGGACTTCAAAGGATTTTGAGTAAGGTATAGGGATATATAATATAACCCCTAATAAGTCCCTAGCATTTGTGTAGCAAAACATGTTTTCAAAACACTCACTCATTAGAACACTGTATTCTCCCCAGCACTGGGAGGATGGGTCTCTGTCTGCTTCCTTTCCTGCCCCATCTTGATCTACCTGACCCCAATCCCATGGTCACCATTTACAAGCCATTAATTCTTTACGGGCTTAAACCCACTCCCACTTGCAGAGCCAGGCTCACTGTGTCTCATATTCACTCTTGACAATAAAAGATCATTTTCTTCTTCTTTCTGCAATACTGGAGTTTGAACTCAGGACCTCGCACTAGTGCTAGGTAGGCACTCCACCACCTGAGCCACTCCACCACCCCTTTTTGGTGTTGGGTATTTTTGAGATAAGTTTTCGCTTTTATTGCCTGGGTTGCCCTCGAATCGATAGTGTCCTTATCATTGCTTCCTGAGTAGCTAGAAGTACAGGCATGAACTACTGGCATCTGGTATAAGTTTATTTTCCAGTCTCTCTGTCCCTGCTATCTTCTAGCAGTTGCCAGAACTGCAAGGCCAGGTTTGTGACTCCATGCCCTGACCTTGGGAATCTGGTAAGTTTCATTATTATTTGTCACACATCTTGCCTAAATTTGTCCCTAACTCTCTGCTCTATTTATCTCCTCTTATGTGCACCTCAGCCATTACACACCACCCTTGACACTGAATCTCACCACTACCATATCACCCCCATGAAACCCTGTGATTTCACCATCCCTATCCTTAGCTTCAGAGCACCCCAACTGTATCTTCCCTACTGACTTCCAAGTCCTTATATCATTGGCCCTCTCCAATGGCCACTCCACCTTCCTCCCAGACTGCCTCCCCATTCATTCTTCACACTCCACATTGCTCTCCATCCAATATGGTACCCCTCTACCACCCCACTCCTCACCTGGACCTGTGACAGCAACTGGCTTGCTGATCACCTCTTCTGGGGAAGGAGAAAAAGAGCCAGCAAAACAACAGACCATTGACTGTGAATACTATTTCTTTTCCCACCTCTGGCTATTCAAACAGTTAGAAGACAGACTTTGCTCACTATATGTGCACACACATATCAGCTACGTGATCGCCTATTCTATTTATCCTCTGGAATTTATTTCAAAGCTGCCTTTTGGAAACTCCTAAGTAGGATATAATTCGGTGGATTTTATGTTTCTGCTCACTGTCTAGCAAAGTAGCTTATTCCACAAACCCCTGGCATATCAACAGCAACAACAAAAAGAAAACAACAAAGGATGTATGAAAACCAGGGTTACACTTTGCTCAGACACCCAGTGTCATTCCAGCTAAGTTTGAGGAAGGGACCTCTTGCCTAGTATGTGCAAAGTTTCTTAATGTCTAAACTTTTACATTCGCAACTTGAATAACTTGAATTGTTGGTATGAAAGAAGCCATCTGTGAGTGGTATTTAACAGCAAATTGGATTTTCTTCCCCCAGCTGATACGGCCCTCCATCCCACTGGCCAGAGGAGGTAGTTTACTTCTTGTCTGAAGCAGCCATTTGTCATGTGTCACAGAGTCTGAAATAAAATTCCTTTGTGTATGACTGTCTAATGAAGAGGTTCTTAACATTAATAATTTACTTCTCAACGCCATGTACTCATTGTTTCTCTCTTACCTTCAATCTAAGGTATTGAAGCTGAAAGGCATACGAGGATTTTCTGAAGATCCTACATATGTGTTCTGGAATAACATTTACATCAGACATCCACCTTCTTTAGATTTCAGGCTCAGACCCTCTGCTCGTGGGTGTTAATGTGTATCAGGAAAGGCATCTGCTTGGCAGGGAGGAAGTTTAAATCCTTTGGATCCAAGAAGGGGGAGGGTTTGCCAGAAAGGAAAGAGGAGAACATTCAACAAATACATACTGAGTAACTTCATATGTCAGCTTTCTGCTTGGCACAGACCCAAAGGCTTCTTCACCTTCAAGACCTTCCTAGAAGGAATTGTAGTACATTGATAGAATTAATGGACAAATATAGACATTCATATCTAACTTATAAACAAGGTTTATGTGCCCCTCCACCTCAGACCTCCCTATCCCCAACAGGTGTGGCAGCTCCTTCTCTGCCTCCCCTTAGCCCTCAGATACATTCCTTTTAGATAGATCTTCACCATTGCCATGTGTGTAGGAACTCATCAGATCTGGAAATTCAAGGTCAAGTCCTAATCTTTTCATCCCTGATGTCTACTAGAGTGTTTGTCCCATAGAGAACACCAAACAAGCAGTAGTTGAATAAACAAAAGGCCCAGTCCCTGTTCCCAAGCTGCTCCCAGTCTAGTGCAGGAGACAGAGAGTCATAGCACGGGGTCTTGTGCTCTATCAGTCAGCCCAGGCTGAGGAGGCTGCCATGACAAGTGACCCCAACCTCAGTAGCTTCCAACAGAGAAGGTTTACTTCTTACGTACATTCATGACCATTACTCATCTGCACTGTCTTCATTTCACCAAGGTGGAAGGAACAGCTACCACTCTGGCTCAAGAAGAAAGAAATAGTGGAGCAACAAGGAAAGTTCCTGAAGCATCTGCCCCAAAGTGATACATGTCACTTTCACCCACATTTCATCATCCAAACTCATCCCATGGCCTAGTTGGCCATAGGGAAGCTAGGAAATCTCCTCCTATGAGATGGCCTGGTAGCAAACACTGAATCACGCTGAGATGACCTCAGACACCTTGGGTCGTAGTGACTGACCAGTGAGTGCTGGAGTTGTTTCCAGACTTGAGGTACTTCAGCTAAGTGACCTGAGTGGGATCTAAGTGATGTATGAGGTAGACTTGTTTTTAAGCCCAAAAGTGAGGCCTTGACCAGGTCCTGCCCCAGGGAAATGTCAAAGCCACACTCTGAGCCAGGGCATCTGTGATGTTCATCTTAGTGTCCACTGGCAGGATTAAGGAATACCTTGAGGACTGGTAGAGCGTTGCTTCTGTGTGTGTCTCTGAGGGAGTTGCGGAGTGGGGGAAGATCCGCCCCCAATGTGGGTACCAGTCAATTGGCTAGGGATCCAGATAGAACACACCAGGCTGAGGAAAAGGGACTTGCTTTCTTTCTCTTTTGAAGCTGGGACACTCTTCTATCCTTGGACATCAGAACTGCAAACTCTCCGGCCTTTGGACTCCATGACTTACACCAGTGTTCCCTAGGTTCTCAGGCCCTTGGCCTTGGACTGAGAGTTATGTTGTTGACTTCTCTGGCTCTGAGACCTCCAGACTTGCTGCTAGTGTCCAAGGGTTTCCAGCTTGCAGACAGCTTGTCACGCAATTTCTCAGCCTCCATTACTGCAAGAGCCAATTTTTCTAATGAATCCCCTCCCATATATCTACATCTATTTATGCATCTCATGGTTTCTGTCTTTGGAGAACTCTGATGTATCCTTGTTGAGCTTGGAGGATGCAGGGATGGCAAAGCGTCTACCTGATTTTTGGGCAGAATTTCTGGCCACAGCTATTGTTTTCTGAATGCACGCACTCCCATGTATTGATATGCTGTGTCTTGATGGACACTTGCTTTATGGTATTATGGCTAGTGAATATGGCATTTGGTGGTGACAGTAATGTTTACAAATGTATTGATATTTTATTTGTAACTTCATACCTGGGCAATTATGTGAATGCTCCATATGTATTTGGAAGGGATTTATATACTTTATTTGTTCAGGACATCTCACACATTTTGTATATCATTGGCGTTATCAGTCATGTTTTTTGTATCCTCCATATCCTTCCATGTTGGTGTGTCTTATGATCTATTGAGAAGTAAGTGAAAATCTCTGACTATAATGTTCGATTTATCTGTGTCTCCCAGCAATACTATCAATTTTTGCTTTCTAGATTTTCAAGTTTTTTGTTACAAGCATAATGTTCCATGGTTGTTATGTGTCATCTTAACAGTGAGTTCCTTTCCTGAGCATAAGGAGTACCTCTTTATTTGCTGTTAATATTACTAGCCCAATTTTTATGTTTATTAGCCTTCCCTGGTATGTATCTTTATATTTTCCCTTTGTTTTCAATTTTTCTATTTGTTTTATACATGCATCTTGCTATAAAACTGGATTATTAAAATCCAATTTGAGAAGAATGGAACGCATTCAGAAGCGTTGTGAAGGCTGATATGTTAGAGTTTTATACTAACAACGGTATGTGGCATATTGTATTTAAACATGCTTTTTTTTAGCTCATTTTTCTGCCTTTTTGTAATTTGCTTGAGTTTTTTTTTATTTATTTCATTTTTCCTAATAGTTGAAAGTTATCCTCTGGATTTCCTTCTTTCTAGTGTTTACAAACAGAAATGTATCCATATTTAACCCTTGATCAAACTAAGATTCAACTAACTACCTGTCACTTCTATAGCCCCTCCCCGCCTCCACTCGTGACCCCACGGTGGCATCTGAAGACTGTTTTGCTGTTTTAATTCTTCTGCAATAAGCAGAGAGGTTTCTTTTCTCTTTATTATGTCTTCCTCCTAGAGTTTTGTTTGTTTGTTGTATCTGGTTGCATGTAAGGTACTTAATTGTATAAGGCCCATCTCAATTTTATTCAGAAAAATTTTGGAAAAAAAAGAGTTATATACTTTTATTATGTGTGCATAGACAATTATTTGAAACTTTTAAAAAGTGATTTAGGAATAAATGTGGCTTTGTTTAACAAAAGCTCACAAAACAGTAGTTTACAAATACAGAAATGTGAAATCAAAGTATCAGTGGAGAAATAGTACGTAGAACTGTGTTTCTCTGAAATGAATGAAAGCACAAGGCTAGCGTGGTCACCATGGCACTGGGAATTTAGGCTTCACCTGTCTTGTTATTGCACAGAATTCAGTTCCCAAAGTCAACTCATGGTGCAACATGGTTGCTGGGACCCCAGTCATTACACATCCATCCAGACAGCAGGAATAAGGAAGAAGAAAAAACATACCCCATCCTTTTAAGAAGACTTCCCAGAATATAACAATCCTATTTATAGTTATAGGCTATATCTAATTGCCAAGGAGGCTAAGAAACAAGGGGTTTTTTAAAAAACTGGGTAACAATTTGCATACATTAGGGTACATCATTGTGAAATTTAAGAAAAGTAGGAATCAATAGAAGATCCTAAAAGCTTCCAGGGGGTAGGAAAAGATCACACTGAAAAGAGAAGGTCACATTCAGATGATTCAGAGTAAGAATATCTCCAATACTAGAAACCAAAAAACAACAGCAAAATTCTTCAGAAAGTCTGTGGGAAAATGATCTCTGACTTAGAATTCTACATCCAACCAAACCCCTAAGTGGAGGATTTTTCATCTTTCACTGGAAGCTACTGAAAGACAGAGTTCACCAAAACCAAGAAAAAGAAAGGCATGGGACCCAAGAATTCAACCCAGAAAGAGAAGAAGAAAAATCACAGTATGGTAACTAATAGGCTAATCAACACATATGAACACATTTCGAGGAGATTTTCGGTTCTCTAGGAGAATTTAAGAATGGATTGGAAATTATGTCCTATCAGGTATATAAACTAGAGAAACAGAAATGAAAGCAGGTATCTATCCAGAGAGAACAAAAGCTTACAATCATAGCACACTACTTGGCTTAGCTGTGAATAATCCGTATATGACCAAACTCATAGAAACACCCAATAACGACTTCAACCAAAGGCTCAGACAGAGCCCTAAGTGGAAGAATAATGGTTTATGTGTTTGGGAATAAAGGGACAGGTATGAGAACTAAAATCTAATACTGCACAGTCAAAAGTCAGCTAACAAATCCTAAAACTAAGAAATCAAGAAATAGCTGGATATACAAGAAATTTCAAAATATAAAGGTAACTAGCAGCCAAAATAGCTAGAAGAGTTGAGAGTGATTGTTTTGGGGAGTGAGAACATAGGGGGTGAAGAAAATGAGAGAAAACTGCTCTTTGCTAGAAATACTTGTGGGCTAAGAACTTATAATAGTTTGCTAAACAATAGAAAGCAAATATATTTTTACATCAATGCCAGGCAATTCAGGGTTACTTTTTCTTGTTGCCAGGGAGGAGAGGGAGGAAACACATAGCCCAGCACAATAATTCTTCCAAAGAAGAATTGGAAGGCTGCTAAATGTTCTGAACCCTTGTTTGTCTGATATGGCTTCATTTTACCCTCACACTTGAATGATAATTTATGTTCAAAGCCATTTCCCCTCAGAACTTTGAAAATATTGCACCATTATTTTCTTACATCCAATTTTGCTGATGACGGGTATGATATCAATCCAATTCTTGTTCTATGTATAGCAGCTGAGTCGAGTCCCCAAAAATACATATCCAGATCCTCATGTCCCATGCCTCTGAGTGATCTCATTTGGAAGGATAGTATAAGTAGATACAATAAGTATGGATCTTGAGATAAGGTCCTATAGGACAGGCCCTGTATCCAAAAAACAGCATCTTTATAAAGAGGGGAGAGGTCACAGAGACTCAGAAAAGACAGCCACCCAAGGGAGAGGCGGAGATGGGGCCTTGCAGCTGACAGTCAAAGAATGCCAAGGACTGACAGAGCCACTAACTCTGAGAAGAGGCCTGCCACAGATCTCCCTACCCTCGGAGCATCAGACACCACCAGCACCTTGACTTCAGAGCCTGCCTCACAACTGGGATAAGTCATTTTCTGTCATGTCCAGCCATCCAGTGATACTTTGTTACAGCAGACCAGGAAATGAATGTACTACATAATTTTCTCTCTCGCTCGCATGCTCTCTCTCTCTCTCTCTCTCTCTCTCTCTGTCTCCCTCTCTCAAGAGTTTTAAGATTTTTTCCTGTATCTCTGGTGATCTAAAACCTCACTGCAACACGCCTATGTTTCTATGTCTTTGTTTTTGTTTTGCTTTGTTTTTTAATTTTGCTGGCCATACACAGGTCATATAAATCTGAAAACTAATGTCTGCCTTTGGTTCTGGAAACTTCTCTCCTTCTGTTATTGGGGAATTGAACTCAAGGCTTCACACATGCTAGGCAAGCACTCCACCACTTGAGCCATACATCCAGACCTTTTGCAGATAAGGTCTCATGCTTAATTCACCCAGACTGGCCTCGGACCTCAATCCTCTTACCTCTTCCTCCTGAGTAGCTGGGATAACAGGTGTGTAATACCAGGCCTGACCCTCCCATTAATTCTGTAATTGTTGTTTATCCTCCATTATGTCTATTTTATTCTTCTGATACTTATGTATGTGTCCTCTGTGTCAGCTAGTTTTCTTTCTTACTTTCATTTGTACTGCATGCCTGGAGAGATTCTCACCTTGATCTATCTTCATTTTCCATGTTAGTCCATCTATTTTGAGATTTTTTTAAATTGAATTAACAAATTGTTAACTTCCATGGTCTCTAGTTGATTCTAGAGATCCTATGGCCTCCATATCTCTTATAGGGTAGTGTTTCTTATTGTGGTAAACAGCTTTCTGTTATTGCAACAAATACCTGAGAAAAAGAAACTTATAAAGAGGAAAGAGTTGTTTTGGTTCACAGTGTTAGAGGTTTCAGCCCAGGATCAATTGGCACCGTTGCTTTTGGGCCCATGGTGAAGTAACACGTCATGGCAGGGACCTACCTCATGGTTGCAAAGCCAAAGAGAGAGAGGAGACACTGGCCCCACAACTCTCATGGAAAGTACGCCCGCCCCCAAAGACTTAAAACCTCCCACAAGGCCCCATCTCTTAAAGGTTCCACCATCATCCAATAGTGCCACACTGGAGACCAAGCCTCCATCACCTGGGCCTTTGGGGAACATAGAGCAATGGCTCTGTTTCCCACCCCTCCTCGGAGGTAAGTCCCTTCATTTGTTGAGCTGGATGCTTCTGCTCTGGATATTGGCTTTCAAACATTTGTCAATTCTTGATTGTTTTTTCATCTTTGAGAGAAGCACTGGGGAACCTGTTTGTTCCACCTCCTTGAAGTTTCAGGGTACAGCTAGATGTGCTACTTTAGCTGGTATCTATTGAGAGCTGCAGACATACATGGCACATGTCGTCCACACCTCAGAGTGTGTAGGCCACATTCCTTCTAGAACTCACAAACCCCCAGGCCATTCCCTATGTTCAGTACCAAACCTTTTGTGGAGGCAAGAAAACAAGTGAGGGTTGCTAGCTGCTCGCTCCTGCTGTGGTGCTCCATCCTGTCCAGTGTCCCTATGAACCCTCCCCTCAGCACCAGCTGCCTCCACACCAGGCCCTCTTGGTGCTTCCTTGGTTAATCTGAGCCTATGGGCTTTCTAAATGCTCTTTCAAGATGTAGCCCATCTTAGGTCTTTTTGAGCACATATAAACACTTGGTAAATATCTCTCCAAATTTCTACAGTTTACTGGTTGGAGGGTGGGAGTTGTAGTTGTGTCCTCAGAATACTCTCATCTGGCACCTTCTTTAGGCCTTCCTAGTTCTAATCAGGAGACAAGTCCAGAACTACCTTGTGAGTCTGACAGTCACTAATGTTAACTGAGCCCTTTCAAGATGTCAGACAATTAACTGAACACCATGCATCATTGTGTGTAATGCAGCCAGTCATCACAAAAATAGTACAGCATTATTGTCCCCATTCAAAAGATGGGCAAATGGAGGCAGGCAGAGGTCTCTTGTCTCCTATCCCAGTAGAGCTAGTCAGCATAGAAGTGGAATTTGAATCTTAATGACTAACTCCACAATCCAAGTACTTGTTCACTCTGGTAGATTGTCTTAAATCATGGTCTCCAAGTTACCATTTGGCGCATTTGGTGAAGGAGATTAGTATAGAGCAAGGATTCTCACTAGAAGTGACTGTTTCTCAGGGGACACCTGACAATGTCTGGAGGCATTTTTCATGGCCACAAGGCGGGGTGGGGGTGCTACTAGCATCTAGTGGATAGAGGATGGGGATATGCTAAGAAACACCCTACAGCACGGTCAGTCTGCACAACAGAGAATTCATCCCTGGATGTGAGCAGTAAACACCACTGCCAGTAAATGCCCCAGTGTAGACTGTCGGAAACCTTCTAGCCGGGGAGTTCCATGATGCAGTTCTAGAGCTCCCTAGTCCATGGTGTCAGTGGTAGTGCAGGCAAGTGTCCCCAAGGGACTTGAGTGACCCAGGACACTGGTGAAAGAACAGACTTCAAAGGTGATGGCTGTGAGCCACACCCAGGCTCCAGATCCCACCCACACTCCTTAGCCCTGTGTTCACAGTCCTATATGAGTCCCCATGATGCGTGGCATGAAGACCACAGTGTAAATGTCACAGCTTCACTTTCTTCTTTCCTTTCTCTCCACTTCAAACAAGTCACCAGGAATGGCGAGATTTTTTTTTCCTCGTACTGGGGTTTGAACTCAGAACCTTATGCTTACTAGGTAAGTGTTCTACCACTGGAGCCACATGCCCAGCCCTTTTATGCTCTCATTTATTTTTGCCTGTGCCAGCCGTGGTGACCATTTACCTCTGCTTCCCATGCCTAGCTCCCTGCTTAGCTTCTTAGTCCAGGAATGTCTACAGAGTACAGTAAAAAGCAGGAAAAAAAAAGCCCTCAGCTCCCTGGGAGATGGGAGCCAGACATGCCAGCACCCAAGAAGAAAACCAGAGCTGGGGCACCTGGCCCAGTGGTGTCTCTGCAGGCTCAGCCTGGTAATGCAGTCCTGCCAAAGGAACCCAGGCCTCCCCAGCAGCCAGCCAGGGACTCCTTCCCAGCCACCACAGCAACCCTGAATCACATGCCAGACACAGAATGGGGTGGGGATGGAGCCTGCAGTCCCCTCCACCTGTACTGGAACCCACTGTGGCCCTCTCACTTCAGAGTTGCTGGGCCTGCAGGGCTACCCAAGGGCTGACAACAAGAACCATTCTGTGCCCGGGGCTCTGGTGGGCTCTCATTATAAACACCTGCCCGCCTCTACCTCTACCCCACCTGACAAGCCGGGCCTGATCAAGATGAACAAGGCCAGAGGGGTGGGAAGTGACAAGGGCCCCCCCACTGGACCCTGTCTTGGGCCTTGTGTGACCAGTCCACGGCTGTGGTGAGGCAAACCAACCCTACCTCCTCGTCCACTCTGCCTGCTGACTGGGAGTCAAGGCCAGGAGAAGAGCGTAGAAAACTCCCATCTGAGCCCCATCCCTGAAGCCCCGGATGGGCCACACCTCCCAGAAAGTCGGGTCTTCATCCCTGTATCCAGACCGCTGTAAGCAGTGACAAACGGGAACACAGCGTTAGCTTATGAGACCCCGTTTTTAGAGCTCACATCCCATTTCCCTTATTGATCCACAGGAACATTTTGGAGACCGTTAATCTTCATTTCGGATTGATTTTCTGTCAATACTTCCCTGCCAAGCCCCCACCCCAACCTTTCCATCAAGTGGTTAATGAGCTGTAGACAAACGCGTGGGTCCTCTGGCGGCGGGGTTTTCCAGGAAGCCTTTGACTAGTGCATCCATGTTGGCGATGCAAAGTACACCCTCTGCGTCTATGGGAGATGCGTTTGTGGGTCCAGTTTTTCTCCCTAGGAATTCCCAGGACTGAGAAGTGAGGATCATCCCTTCCCCCTCAAGGCAAGTGAGCACCGATTACCCAAAAATGTGTGCATTGATGGACCCCCAAATCTCTCATCTCTCTCTTGGGCTTCCCAGCACGTGCGTAACTGCTTCTCTGGGTCAAAGTCTCCAGAAGGTTCTGCTGAACAGGAGGGGGCTGAACCCAGGAGCACTGTGTAAGAATCTGATCTCCTCCTGGCAAGGGCTAGGCTTAGCTGGGTTTGACCTGGGAAAAGTTTGAGGACAGGTCTTGTGGGAGAGGAGGCGTAGGTGGGTCCCCCGGAGTGCCAGGAGCTCTGAGGGCCACAGATGACAGTGGATGGAGAAATCCTGCTGGACTCCACCATCTGGTCTTGTTTCAGCGCTGGGATGTCATGCAAGACCCCTGCCTGTGGACCTCAGTCTTTTCATCCATCAGATGGAGTGGATAATTCCTTTCCTGCCACGCCCCCCCACCAGGGTTAAAATGATCCAGGACACAAGAGTTGGGGGGGAGGAAGCCTAAAGGTGTTTCAGATGCCGGGGAACACTCCCCGCCCCCCCCCCCCGCACCCCATCTATCTTCCGCACCACCAAGGCGCAGGAGTTTCTCTGCAGCCCGCCTGCATGTTAACACGCGGGGGAAACTTCAAGGAAAACATACAGCTGATAAAAATTTAATGCTATATGTAACAAAGCAGAATGAATATTTAATCCGTGCTTTTATGCGAAACCACATAACCAAGCAGCCCCACGCGGCGGCCCCTCCCCGCGCCTGCGCCCGGCAGCGAAGCAGTTAAGCTGCTGGCAACAAGCAGCTCCTAATAAACACTCGGCTAATTCTGTAGGAAAAGCACTAATTAGAAAAGCAATAATAATCGGTGTAATTGCTCTAAATTACCCTCCTAACAGAGAACAGCGCTCGGAGTCGGGAATGCAGCTGCCGCCGCCCAGCCCGCGCCGCGCTCCCGCAGCCCTCCCTCTGCTGCCCCCTGGCGGCCCGCTCGCGTCGCGCCCTCCTGGCCGCAAAGAACAGCCGCCAGAACCCCGACGCTCGGGCGCCCCCTGGTGTCCGCCCCGCCACACAGACGCCCGGATGGGAGGAGGCCCTGCCAACCTGAGGATGATCTCTTGCAAGTCTTGCCCCTTTTCCTTTTTCTGGCTCCCGAGGGACTGCTGATGAGGATCCTGCACATCCAAAGAAGAGAGGACAGGCCCAAATTCATAATGCAGTAAGTGAACCTCTACCGGGTCCCTGGGATTCGGGATGGTGTGGATTTGGGGGATTGCTGTGGGAATGAGGTGGAAACGGACAAACCCAAGGAATAGGGGTCTGCCTCAAAGGCAGGAGGGCGGGATTGAAGGGGAGATGGGATGTTCTGATGATAGGGTCAGGACTGCTCCCCATAGCCAAGACATCCTTAGCATTTAGAGTTCCCCAGATGGGCAGGAATGCTTTGGATCTGGCCTGAAATTAACAAGAATTTAGGGTGGTTTTAGGAGCACTGCCAGGGTCATCTGCAGGATCTACCCATTCCTGCCTAAAGCACTCCTGGCCACAGGGTAAGTTGGACCCTCAGTTTGTGTGTGTGTGTGATTCTGATGAGCAACTCAGTGCTGGTTTGGCCCAAGAGTGCATGTGTGTGCGCACACACACACACACACACACACACACACACACACACACCCCTGCACTGGGAGCTGCCTTACCTGTGGAACCTGACACCTGCAGTGACCACTCAATAAACGCTTGATGAACAAATGCCCAAAAACAGCTGGCTGCCAACCTGGGGTGCAGAAGGCACCTTCAGGCTGGGAGAGCAGGTCACAGCGGGACCGAAGGATCCAGTGAGAACCAGAGGAGGGTCTGCCCATGATGCCCACCTAGGACAGAGGGAGGCCCTCCAGAGGAGGTGGGGCTCAGCCCCTCAAAGCTGATGCTGGAGGCTCACAAGAAGAGTCCAGGAACTCAGTGTTCCAAGTACCCCATCTGCTCAACAAAGGGAACAGGGACAGATGTGTCCTAAAGAAAACCAAACTGCTGCTCCCTCATCTGCCAGTCCTCACATAACCACAACCCCAATACCAGAGCAATCCCTCCTCTTCCGCTGTAAAGCAAGCCGGTGTGTCAAGCGGCTGTGCCTCCCTCCCAAGGTGCTGAGCCTGGCTCTGTGTTTTCTGACCCACAGGCCCTTCACACAGTCCCCTGTTGCCATGTATATGGAGCTCCTGAGGCTTGCTCCTCTTGCCTGCTTCTCTCAAGCTTGAGACCTGATAGTACTTCAGTCTGGGAAGAAACCTGAAGACCAAGGTTGAAGAGCTAAGGACCGGGCTCTTCTGCTCACCTCCATGAGGCCTCTCCCAAGGCTGATGCTTTTGGCTAGAAAAAGCCCCCAAAACTAAAAGAGTGGATGTTGAAGACATAGGTGTGCCTCCTCCTGAAAGCCTTCTGTGACCTACCTGTAACTGCAGAACCACCACAGAATATGTGGCACAGCCTGGGAACCAGACTGCCTGGAGTCTTTGCTGACTTGCTGTGTGACCATGAGCAAGCTTCTTAATCCCTCTGAGCCTCGTTTTCCTATGAGGAAGGAGAGTGTTAATAATGGTAACCTAGCTCGTGTGATCATGGGGAAAATGAATTGACCCAGCACATTAGTAAACACTCAATAAATGTTAGCGACTAATATTATCTGATTTATATAACGTAATCTTGTTTACGGGCTTGAACAAAGACCAAAACATGCTTGAAATCATTGGCATTCGTGATCTCTAGAGTCCCTCTGGATCTAAAATTCTATGAGTTTAAAGGGATTTCTTTTAACTCACTGCCACTTTTGCACCTCCAAGTCCTCATACCTTTTCTGCCCAACATGCATTTCTTCCTGTCTCCCTCAGGACCTCTCACTTGTCCTTCAGATCTCAAACAGTTACCTTCTCTGGAGAAACTTACTCTCTGTACACCAGGCAGAATTGGGCCAATGTCTCCTTCCCACAAACTCCCAGCACATTTAACTATCCTCTGTAATCCCTGTGATCTCTAGTGTCCCCAGTTCTGTTTCCTTGCCTCCCTGCTACAGGAACCCCCAGCCGGTGGACAGAATCACCTCACCTGGCTTAGCATCAACTGTCCAACACATGAGGAAACTGAGCACCTGAAGCAAAGGGCTGGTGAGAGAAGAAGCCAGACCTCTGGGCTGCCAGGCTGCCTCTGAGCCTCTCATCTCTAGGGAACTCAGCCTCTCCCTCCCAGGGCAAGCTTTGACATGGTGAGGAAGTGAGGTCGCCACTAGAAGGTGCTGAGAAGGGCTTAAAATAAGAGGCTAGCCCAACACACACACACACACACACACACACACACACACACGCACGAGGAACCAGTGACATTTCCAAGAGGGCCTGGAACCTTTGCCATCATCTCACATCTGGACTACTGCAGAAGCTTCTACTTAACTCCCTGATTTCTACCCATGCCCCCCCCACCAAACAACAACTCTTTCTCCTACTCTTCCTCCTTGTAGCAGCCAGAGTCAAATCATGCCACTTCTTACTCAAAACCACCATGGTCCATCTCACCCAGACTTGCCAAAGTCCTTCCAGCACCCTCACAAGACTTTGCATGCTCCACCCAACCTCATCCCCTACCACTCTCTCCCACTTCATTTTATTCCAGTCCTGTTGGACCAGTAGATATTTACAGACACCAAGCCAGTCCTTCCAGGACTGCTGCCCTGTCCTCTGCCAGTGGAGGCTCCATAACATCTGGTATTTTGCCTTTTGTTCACTGTTGTAAACACACATCTGAAATTGTACCTGCCACATATGTGAGTTCATCAAGTGCTACATGAATGGATCTATAATTGTGGGATTTCAGAAAGTACGTGCATTGCAGGTGGACACCACACAGTATCAGGCAAATCGTGGGTGCTAGGAACTAAAGAACAATGGTCTTCTTGCTGGCTTCTGCACACGCCCTTTGTTGGTATACAGTCGTGTTGTAACTGGATTGGCTGGTGGCTCATGAATGCCAGGTGGGGCACAACTATCTCCACAATGAAAGGCAGACTGAGGCTCACACAGCATATGCCATCCCTCTCCCCACCGGCCCCTCACTTCAGACTCCACCCCCAATAGTTTCTGACCCAGCCAAATGGAAATCTTAATTCCCAACTAATTAACCCTGAATTTGGTGCCCCTCTCAAGTTACAGGGCTGCCCCTCTCCAAAGAGGGGGGCTCCCTGCCCACAAGTGGCCAACATTTGACACTGCTCTGTAGGAAGGGAGACAAAGGCCCCCAGCCCTGCCATTGTCTCTACACAGAGTTCAAGGGAAGGCAGACACAAAAGCCCAATGAATTCTTCATGACTCTCTGAAAGACATGCCCCTCCAGTCCCCACCTATCTTTGGCCACAGGTGGGTCCTTTTAGTGAGGGAGAGACATCACCTTTCCCAGGGGATAACTTCCTTTCTGGAATCTCAGAACAGGACCCCCTGATCTCCTTCCCTCCTCCCTTGGAGAGACTCCAGCTACCAGGGGCTGTCCCCTCCCAGCTCCAGAAAGAGTCTCCAGGGAAGATGTGCCTCTCCTTCGCTAAGGAGAGGCCTGACAGGCTGGCTGGCTTCCTTCCATCCCCCCAGCAGACCCATCTGTACGATGGTGCCCTCTGCTGGCCAACCCCAAGCAGTGCATGGGCTGCAGAATTCTCTCCTGGTCCTGAACCCCATGTCCAAATCGCTGGTCCCTGTCCTCAAGCCCCTCCCTTCTGGCTTAGCATCAGAGAAGTCGTGAGAAGCAGCAGTGCTCTGGCCAAGACTCTTCTCCAGAGAGAAGTGGAAGGGGGAGGACTGGAGGAGGGAGACTGGGATTTGAATTAATGAGCTATGTATTTTCCTCTCCCTATAACCCATGCTATTTGATGCACCAGCCAATTTAACTTAGCAGTGGGACAATTTGTCATGGGATTGTTAGGATGCAAAGGCAGGGTGGGATGAGGAAGGGTGAGCAAGGAAGGGCAAAACAAAACAGGGGGCTAATCCCAAAGTCTCCTAGAAACCATGCTGGGGGGAAGGCATACTCAACACCAGGAGCCAGAGGAATGGAATGGAGCCAAAGGAGCCTCAGTTACAGAACTAGGATATCACAAAGGAGAAAGGGGAGGGCCCAACCACAACATGAGAACCCCAGGACAGATGTAAGAGAGCCTCATCCTTTCCTAAGGACAGAAGTGTGTTACTTCCTAGAGTCTGGGCCTCAGTGCTTCCAACAGAGCAACTGGGTCTTTGTGATGGCTGGATGAGACTGACTGTATCCATGGGCCAATGAGTGACCTCCATCCGAACCTTCACACATCCCAGAATGTGACAGAACCAGGATACTCTGGCCTGTGCTCCTGCTATCTGCTCCCCCTTTAGTCAGAAATCAGAGGACCTCAGAGTCGGGTGGTTCTGAGAAGGCCACCCATTACACAGATAAGCTGGGCAGCCATATGTTCTAGTTTGCTCTAACAGCTGTGCCAAGTTCTTTCCCTTGTCCTGGGTGGGGGAGCAATTGTTAACAGTAATAGCTTTCATGCACAAGATTGTCATGGTGTGGAAAATAATTATGGTCACCCTACAGAAGAGGAAACTGAGGCTGAGTTTTAGCCATTGCCTACAGTTAGCCTACAGTCCATGCTCGGGTTCCCTGATGGCTTCTGTCTTTTGCCTCTACTTTTTCTGCTAAGTTAAACCAATGCCAAGCACCAAGGCCTGGCACTCTAGGCCACAGAACCAGACCCCACCTGTCCACTGTGTCCTCCTCCTCCAAGAACCCCTCCTTCTCAGGGCATCCTGCAGGGACCTGCCTATATCTGGGTCCTGTCAATTCTGGCCATCTTAGTCCTGGATGCAGCACTGACCTTTCTACTCCAGAAAGTGGCCAGACCAGAGAGGGGAGTGGAGGGAGGGGTGAGGAAAAGGAATTTACCTGGGTAGCCAGATGGTGGGGTCTGGGATCAGTCACTGCACTGTGCTCCCTGGACACTGAAATTCAACAGTGGCCTGAGAGCCCACTGGGACGTGAGGAGCCAAATATTTGAATGGAACTAGAATCCAAATTTTGGCCATTTGCATCCTATAGTCCTGGACAGGGAGAAAGGCCATGGCCTCTCTACCAAGAGCTCACTAGGCTGCTTTTCTATGACCTGTGAGTCTTACTTAATTTCCACCCACAGCTGTAGGCTGCAGACCCAATCTCTGGTCCCTCCACCATTTTCTAACTTGCCAGGCTGCCTGGGAACAGTACAAGCTGAGGTGATAGATTCTCTCTGCTCACTTCTTTTCTTAGAAAGTGTGGAGGGCCCCTTGTCTACCCACCCCAGCATCCTGGCTTCTGAAAGGAACAGCTCCTTTCCCACTCTCAGGAGCTGAGAGCCAACGGCCAGCTGCTGTCCACGCCCTGGGATGCAGCACCACCTAGTGACTGCCTGCAGCCTGACAGTGCTGCTGGTGAAATTCCAGGGCACAAGCAAGTCTTTTATGAGCATTGACCACAGGCCAGGCATTAGGCCAGGCCATGGGCAAGGGCAAAAGATCACACAAACAAACAAGACCTCAGCGCTTGCCATCCTGTGGGAAGCTGAATGTGACACAGTGCAGTGGGGCAGTACAGCATGAAGTTCCCGGGCCTCAGCCTCTAAATCAGCCTTTAGATCCTGACTCTGCCACTTTGGAGCTGTGCTATCTGCATGCACTCTTTCTCCCCTGTGTGTCTCAGTTTCCTCTTTTGTAACAAGGGACTCATTGAAGTATCTCTCTCAAAGGAATGCTGTGAAGATGAACTGTTTAAAATATTAAAAACTTTTAGCACAGTGCTTGGCAGCGAGTAAATGATCATTAACGACATATTATTATTACAGTTTTTGTTGTTGAAATGATAAGGTGATTAACTGAAGCTAGGCGTTGCAAGAATTCAGGAAACAGTCAAGCCAGCTGTGAGTGGGAATCATGGTGGAGAGGGTAATGGAAGTAAGAGCTGGGTAGGCCCTGCAGGAAATGCAGGCTCTGTGATCATGAGCAAGTTATCAGCCCTCCTTAGGCGCCATCTATAAAGGGAATTAAGACAAAAGCACTTAAAGTAGGGACCACACCAGATAGTCCTTAGGGTGACATCTTAAGTAATAAGTGTGTACTCAACGCCTATGATGGGCCAGTCTTGGGGGATTCACAGAAGAAAAGATGTGGTTGCTATCGGAAAATCACAGTCAAGGTCACATCACAGAGAGAAGTGGTAGACTTCCATTGTCCACCCTGAGCCACACACCAAACCCAGAAGGTGAAGGTGAGAACCATTGACTAGTGCTGTGTCCCTAGCAGACAAATCTCCAGGATCCCCAGAAGTCTGGGGTGTAACACTGGTAGAGTATTGCCTAGAATGCATGAGGCACTGGGTTCCATCCCCAGCACTGCCAAAAGGAACACTTTCAGAATCAGATGATCATGATGAGGTCACTGGCCCAATCTCAGTTTTGTCCTCTGTGAGGCCCCCCAGACCCTTGCTCTCTCCCCTCCCCACTGCAGTTCAGAATCTGGAATATCTGGAATGCAAGGTTCAGGAGCACAGAGGCCCAGCAATCTGGTTCTCCAATAGGACTAGCTCAGTGCTTGGAGCCTGCAAGAAAAGCAAATGCTCAAAAGTGAAATGATGGTTCAGGGCTGGAGACAGACGTCAGTGGTGAGTACTCATGGGAAGGCTCTGTGTTTAATCCACAGTACCCAAAAAAAAAAAAAAAAAAGTTTGTTGAGCAGCTGGAGGAATGAATTAAAAGTTCTTAAAAAGTAATATATTGCAGGCCTCTTCCTCTGAGGCCTGGCAGCATTACCTACAAGGCCTTTGAAAACTCTTCCACTCCTCATAGTCTCTATCTAGAATCTGCTCCTCACCATTTGCCCAAACTGCATATTTTTAATATGCCTTGCTAGAAATTTCCTCTGTGTCCTTTTTGTCTCCTAGTTTAGAGGAGAACCTCCTTGATAGCAGGAATTTTCTCTTATTTGCTGAATTAATTAATAGATGATGGATTTATCACCATGGCAGTGCCATCCCTGGACCTCATGCTAAATTTATTTTCCAGAGACCTTTGAGCATGACAAGCTTATGTCACAGAGAATAAAATTGATTGCTCTTTCAAACAGGATGATCTCTCCTTGATGTCTTGACCTCCTCACAAAATGATGAGCCAAGTCAAGATGGCAAAAAGTCTGGAAATTTTAGAATGAAAATCAGAAACTAGCAGCATAGAGCAAAATGCTGGATTTATGTTTTCTTTGCTCTATGTTGAGCACATCAACAGTACACATGCAGTGTGGCAGACAACACACTGCCCGTGATACGTGGGAGGAAGATGAGCATGTCTTTATTGTCCCAACAAATAAAGACAAAATTTAGAATTTCAGAAAAGAGCCAGCAAAACCTTTTAAAACTTGAAAATGATGTTCTGTATCTTCAGAAGATGCTGGGCACCCTCAGCTTCTCCTTGGTCACCCTGCTGAAGAAGTGGTCCACGTCCTCCAGAGCCACATTGTCACAACTGAAATCATAGCCCAGAGAGAGGCAGGCATAGGAGGCCTACAGATGCAAATTGACCAGATAGTTGATAGCCTCCAACTTACTGGAATAATTCTGATGAATCTGGGAGGTCATGGTTGATCGTCAGTACGGAGGTAACCACAAAAAGCCATGTTGGCTGGTCCTGGAGGTGGTGACTGGAGAGGAGATTCCGAAGAGAAGTCCCCGGGTCTGTTCCATCCAAACACTGTTGAAGCAAGAAACAGATCCACAGAGTCTCTGGGCATGCTGCTGTAAGATGTTTATTAAAGAGAAAGACTAGCAGAAACTTTCTCTTTGGTCTGCTAGGACAGAGCCCCCTCTGAAAAGACATAATCACAAAATGATGTCCCATCACCTTTGCCATATCCATGGGATGGAGGCAAGCCACAGGCCCTCGCACTCGAGGGAAGGGGACTGTGCAAGAGCGTGGGAGGCTGCAGTGTGGATGCCACATTAAGTCAGACAGGGAGTGGCTGGGGTTGTATCTGTGGGAACGGGAGAGTAAAGCTTTTAATTTGTTAGATTAACTATGCTTGTCAAAGTTTCTAGGGCAGCCACTAAAAGAACAGAACTATAATATAGAATTCCAAATTAGTGTAGGGCTGCGGAGAATTAGAGTCCACAGTACAAAAGAATACAAGAAATGAGGAAAATTGGACAGATAGAAAATACAAAATAAGCTGGGCATGATGGCCACCTCTGTCATGCCAGCACTCAGGAGGCAGAGGAAGGAGGATTGTGAGTTCAAGGCCAGCCTAACTGCAAAGCAAGACCCTTTCGGAAGGGAGAAAGGCAAGGAGGGACGGAGGGAGGGAGGGAGAAAGGAAGGAAGCAAGGAAGGAAGGAAGAAGAGAGAAAGAAAGAAAGCTGGATGTGGTGCCTCACACCTATAGTCCTGGCTACTGGAGAGGAGGAGATTGAGAGGATCATGGTTCCAGGCCAGTATGGACAAAAGGTTCACAAGACCCCATCTTAACCAATGGCTGGGTGTGGCTGACATCCCCAGCTATGCAGGGAAACACCAACAGGAGGATCGTGGACCATGCCAGTCCAGGCCAGGCATAAAGCAAGACCTATCTCAAAAACAACCAACACAGAAAAGGTTGGCAAAATGGCCAAGTGGTAGAACACCTGCCTAGCAATCACAAGGCCTTGAATTCAACCCCCCAGTATGAATTTAAAAAAAAGAAATAGAAAATGCAAAATAAGACAATATAAATAAATCTAAATTTATCACTAATTTATCTAATAAACAAAAGTTGAAAGATAAAAATTCTGCCTTTGAATTTTTAAGTAAGGTAACTACAAGCTAGCTAGGAAAATAAATGATGAAAGAATCTATGATTCCACATGAATAAATTTCAAATGCATTCAAAACTAAATTGTGTATTGTTTTGGTACACAAATAGGGGATAAAAAAGAAAAACTAAACTTTGAATTTTTAAGTAAGGTAACTACAAGCTAGCTAGGAAAATAAATGATGAAAGAATCTATGATTCCACATGAATAAATTTCAAATGCATTCAAAACTAAATTGTGTATTGTTTTGGTACACAAATAGGGGATAAAAAAGAAAAACTAAACATAAATTTTAGGGACTTAGAAGGGATACCCAGGAGTTTTCCAGGTTTTTACAGTAGAAATTTGGTACTGTTTGAACTAAATAATTTAACATGAAACACATAAAAACAATTTCTTAAGCTTGATGCATGTTCAATCTATTCTTAATGTCTTTTATATGTGCATGTACATAATATCCTTTTAAATGTATTTAAAATTCAATAAATACTTAAAATCTTCTGAAAGACTATAGTTTACTCTTTTCTGTGCTCATAGAAAAAGTGCAGTGAATGGAACCATGAGAAGAGAGGCTTTCTCCCCCGTGCACCCTTCAAGAATGCCATGAATTTTTTGAAGACCAGCTCAGAGCTGCTCAAGTTCCACGGATGGAGACACAGAACTGCTGATAACCAGTGCAGCAGGAGACCCACTCATGCTGGGCCTTGAGGCGGGACTAAGGGATCCTTTTTCAATTAAGTCTTTCCAGTGGACCTGGCAGAAGTCTGCCCCTCTGGACACCTCAGAATTCTGGCCTCTATAAGAAATTTCCCCATAATTTTGTTCCTGACCAGGATACTATGTGATGAGGTCACTACTTCCCTCTCAAGCACCTATCATGTGCCAAGCTAGTCCAACTGCTTGGGTCACCAAAGTGAAATGTAACAAACAAGGCCCTATCCTCAGATGCTCAGAGCCTAAGCGGGCTTCAAGCAAACACATGAGCAAATGCAATAATGTCAAAAGCGATGAACTTGGGAGTTCTGTGTGCAAGGCAGGAAGATGGGGAATGGTTCTCAAACTCAGAGTGGCCATTAGGGAGGCTTGTCAGAGCTAGTGGCCTCCAAGCTGAGCAGGCAGAGGGCTCTGTGATGCCATCCTCCCAGTTTCAGCCTGACTTGCACTCAGGAACATTGTCACCCAGTGACCAAACCTTTCTTGGTTCCCATTATACATTCAGTCCCAACACCACACTGGAATTCTGAGCGCATTCACTGCTTCATACTCTACTGTGGCAACTGGGGGCTTTCTTTGGCTTGTCCTAAAGCAGCCACCTTCCAACTTCATGAAGGACAGAACAGAGCAAACCCTGCTGGGATGGTGACATGTGGATCCCTCTCTGCTCTGCTGCAGGCCCCTAGAGGTAGATTTGGTCCTGTGGGCCCACTTTATAACAAGAAGAATGGAAGGACTAGAACACAGACTCTTGCCTCCCCTTGGGACTCTATCCACCAGGCCATGCTGAGCCAAGTACAGGATTCAGAGTTGGTCAGCCCAAGCTGGGGCTAACAGGGAAGAGGCAGGGAGGCTAGGAAAGGTGGAGGGACTCATCTCAGAGGGACTACCATTGGGGAGGCTGTGAGGTCTTAGGTAGGTCCTATCACCTCTCTGAGCCCCATCTTGACCCAACTCTCAGGATGTAAGCAGTGTACGGAAGTTGATTCAATGGAAGCCTTCTGAGGTATGCAAAGCTCTGCCTTGATTCTCACGTCTGTCCAAGGTTTCTCAGCTCTTCTTATCCCCACTTTAGTCAGAAACTCCTCCCTTCCCACCCAAGCCCACTCTTACTGGACCAGACCTGGGCCTACCTGATTTTTGACTCTGAAATCCCAGGAAGCCTCCCCCAAAAGCTCAGAAGAAGCCAAGTGCAGTGAGTGGACATCAGGAACCCAACCAGCCGGGGCTGCCCTTCTAGATTTGGACCAGAACTATTCTCACCCCGGGAGAGAAGGCATCTACACCCAGATTCCAAAACTGTCTTCACACCCTTTCCTAAGACTTGTCCAGATGGGAAGTGGGCCCAGGGTTTTCTGTACTGCCCAAAGGATGCCACACACCCCATCGCCAGCAGGTGGCGCCCCAGGAATCAGCCACCACCTGCATCTCTACTCCTGTGGCTGGAGACAGCATACTATTTTATAAGGGCAGGACGATCCAAGCTAGGCCTCCTGAGAATCCCATGAAAACTATCAACCCTCTCCCCAGAAAAATGGTCCAGCACTTATGCTCAATATTGTCATACAGCATCAGAGTGCCCTAGGGTCCCCAAATGCCCTAGAATTTCTCAGAACTGTCCAGAAAGCACCTGCACTGACCTTGGCCACCCCCTCACTGTCTAGATGCTGTCTGAGACCCAGCACCTCCATTCCCTGTGGTCAGACCACCTCTGCGTCCATCCTGGCGAAACTGACAAACTGCTTTACCAAAGGGGTCAGAAAGAGAGATCTGCCTGTTTGAATAAAAAGGAGTTTGGAAAAGTAGGGACTTTGTGGTTTGGGGGATCATGAACTGATTGTCTGGGAGCCCCAAACCTATAAATTTTTTTTAAAGAATCAATAACCAAGCTCCTTTCCAATCATGGCCCTACTGTGCTCTCAGGTCAAGGCAAAGGGGACAGGGACATGAAAGGATGGAGGAGGTGGGGCTTAGGACATAGGGAGAGTGCTCCCTTCTTGGCAGTACATGGGCTCCTCTGGAAGTTCCTCTGATTATCAGTAGACATACCACCATGCCAGGGTGGCTGGATTACCACAAACATATTGCAAACTGACTGACAATCCAAGAGAAGAAATAATAAAAGTAAAGTATAAATGCTGGAGAATTATGGAATGGCAGAAGTAAAGTAGAGCCAGTAGAAACAGAAGTCCTGGTCGCCTACCCTCCCTTCTCACACTTTCTATGTGGGTCAACAGGGCATTTCATCAGCAAGGGTGTCCTGAGTACTATCACCTGTCAGGTGCTGGGGCACTGGAGACATGCTGACAATGAAAGCCATGTCTTGTCTTTCAAGAGCACCAGTGGCCGGACACTGGGAACGCAGCATGTACCACACAAAAAGAAGTGGTCCTCACAGCGGGGCAGCAGCAAAGTCATCACAGGGAGTGAGCCTTGAGGGAATGGCTCTTGAGCTATGTAGGAAGAGCACATCAGCAGTGGTGTGGAGGCCAGCATGAGCTGGAGCCAGCAAGACAAAACATAGAGCGTTCTCCACATCTCCAGGCACCTATGGGTGTCTTCCCGCCATGGTGCCTCAGTATCATTGTTGTTCACATCTTCCTCTCTACACCCTCTCACAGTCACCAATATCCCTCACTAACATGTGTTTCAAGTCTCTTTTCTTAGAACACTGAGGACACATGAGCACTCTCTAAATTTTCCTGTGCATTTCCCATGTACTATGTACTGTTCCAGGCACAGCTAGAGCCCCAGGAGACACCACAGTGAAAGGGAAGCAGTGAGCTACCCTTGTCTGTACAGAAGAGCTTCTCAGTGTTAGATCTCTGTTCCAACCTGCTCCCAAGCTCCCACCCTCCTCCGTTTGTGATCAGCCTTCTTGAACTATATCTCTTAGAGACCCAAGGGTGGTCCTGCAAATACAGAGGGCAGTGGGGTTGTTGACTCCCTCTTGGTCTCTAATCTTAGTCTTGGACAGTTGGGTGCAACCTAGTCAAAGTGCTCATCCCTGGATCTACCAGTTGTCAGCTAAGATCAGATGAGACAACTGTTCATAACACAGCCTATGATTAGTTGGGGAGAAGTAATTCTGAGCAAATGACAATTAAACTGGTGTCCAGTGTAAGCCATTAGAGCTCTAGTTCAACCTGTAATTTTTCATGGGAAATGGAGGTACAAATTAGGATGGTGTTTTGCCTAGTAAATTAATGATTAAATTCAAGAACTGACTTGGCAGAGTCCTCCATCATTCAGTGAATTAAGAGGATGCATGTTAAACTCCTATTTCTACATGGCAACAATTTATGTGATAAAGCTACATAGTCCAAAGTCACAGCGTGGTGTTGCCTCAACCGTGCACAGCCAAGCAATAGGGATTCCACTCAATGGTGAATCCACTCTGAAGATGAGCAAAGATTTCTGTGAAGCATCCAGATGGCTGCCATGTTAGCTCTTCCTGACAGAACCTCCTTCCAAATGAATTGTACACAGCTCTGTTCTCTTAAAGAAAAGGCGCTGGACAGAGTTCAGACTTTTCTCCACATTTCAGGGTCATTCATGTATTCTGCAATTTTACTGGGTGACAGCCTTTGCCAAACCCTGTTCTAGGCACTAGGGATGCAACCATGACCATCAAGACAGACATGACCCCTGTCTTAGAGCCTAAGGAAAAAAAAAACTCTAAAAAATAATCGCACTTATAATCACAGCTGGGATACAGGCATCAAGGAACACAATGCATGCTCTGAGATCTGAAGGAGAGAAGAGGAGGGAAGCAAGGCTTCTTGGAAAAGTTGACATTTAAGCTGAGGCTAGAGGAGAGAAAGAGGAGGCCAGGAGAGAAGAAGGAAAGGAATGGGGACAATCAGCAGAAGAAGCAGCCCATGGGAGGGTGGGAGGAAAGTAAGAGAGGATGTGGCTGGTGACAGCCAATGTAGCCAGAAGAGGGGACAGTGGTCAGTGACCTACATTGTGTTTAAGATGTTCCCTCAAGGCTGCTTCAGAAGTCAGACACCAGATAGGAACACTGACACCTGCTTTTGGGAGAGATAGACAGATATGCTTTATCAAACCCAAGAGAGTTACCAGCTACATCCAGTGCTGTTGCCTGGCAACAGAACTCACCTGGATGAGTCAGGTTCCTGCTATCCAGAATTGTCACAGGACTGTAGAGAGATGAACTTGAAAAGCTCCAAAGAAACCATCTAGAGCAGGAGTTATGACCCTGGCTGCACAATAGAACCACTTGAGACACCTGGAAATGCCTAGACTTCCCCCAAGTCAATTAAATCGGGTATCAGTGCACAGGCCCATGACATGGGTGTTTGAAAAAAGCCTCAGTGATTCAATGAATACCCAGGGTTGAGAACCACTGCCCTAGCACAGTAGGAATCACTGAGGCCCTTCCAGAATTATTTAATTTAGAAAGACACCCACATCTACATGATACACAACTAGAGAGTAGACAAGAGGCAATGGTCACAGAAACCTCGTGTTTAAAATATGGTTGATCTCAGGAAGAAGAGGATCCCACTCACTGTTGCTTGGTTCAGAAAAGCAGTGTATAAAGGGTGGGTTTATAAGTTTTATTCTTGAAAGAAAAGCAGTACTGTGGATAGCTACTTACAAGAGAATGAAGTCGGACTCCTTTTTTACACTATCCACAAAAATTAACTCCAAATATATCAAAGACTTAATGGTAAGAGTTGAAACAATGAGACTTCTAGAAGAAAACAGGAGTAAATCTTCATGACCCTGGATTAAAGAACACTTTCTTAGCTATGACACCAAAGGCACAAATAACAACAACAACAAAAAGAAAGGACATGAACTATGTAAAAGTTACAAACTTTTGTGATGCAAACAGAACCATCAGGAAAGTGTAAAAAAGAATCCACAGAATGTGAGAAGATATTTGTAAAACCTGTATCTTAAAAGGGCCTTTTATCTAGCATATCTAACGAACTCTTATGACTCAGTAATTAAAAACCCACCCAATTGTAAAATGGAGAAAGATCTGAATGGACACTTCTTCAAAGAAGAAGTCTATAAACCCATCCACGACAGTAAGCACGTGAAAAGATGCTTAACATCATTGCCATTGAGTAAATGGAAATCAAAATCCCAATGAGCTACCATTTCACACACACCAAGATGACTATGATAAAAGGTAGAGGATGTGGTAAGAGTGTCGAGCAATTAAAGCCTTCATGCACGTTGTTAGGGATGTAAAATGGTACAGCCACACTGCAGAACAATTGTGAGTTCCTCAAAATAAACCAAGAGGTATCATATGACCCAGCAATTTTACTCCCCAGTATGTATCCAAGAGAGATGAAAACATACGTCCACATAATAGCCTGCACATGAACTTCATATCAGTATTCATAAGAGACAAAGATGGAAAAATCTAAATGTCAATCAGTGGATGAATGGATCAACAAAACGTGGTATATTCATGCAAAGGACTATTATTCAGCCATAAAAAGGAATGGAGTGCTGATACAGACAACAACATGAATGAATCTTGAAAATACTAAAAACCAGTTTCAAAAGACCATGTACTGCTGGATTTCAGATATAAAAAAGTACAGAATAGGGAAATCTATAGAGACATTTGTAAATTGGTGACTACCAGGGCTGGGAGGGTGGAAGGATAAGTAGTCACTTCTACTAGTGACTACCCATGCTAACTGGTACAAGGCTTCTTTTTCAAGTGATGAAAATATTCTAAAATTAATTGTGGTAATTGTCATGCAACTGTAAACATTCTAGAAACCACTGAATTGTACACTCTGAATGAGTGAATTGTATCTCATAGAGCTGCTTTTAAAAAGCAGTTAGAACCCACTTCTTTATTCTGGATGGAATTGTGTCAGAGAGAGAGAGAGAGAGAGAGAGAGGTTTGCAGGTTTGCTCATGCAGAGCTCTAAGCCACCAAGCATCTTTCTAGTGAGTCAGTAACTCAAATTATGAGGTACCCAAGTTGAGCTTCAGGACTTCCCCCTTGTCAAAATTATGAGTTCGCCAAACATTTTGTGCACATCACAAGACTGTGTCCTCAGGGAAGGAAGGGAAGATCTAACTCCTAAACCAGTTGGAACCCATGGTCCATAGCTGGCTTATTACAGCTTAGAAAAAAGACTTTTCTGAAATCTTCCCTTACCCAAGAGCCCTATCCCTTAGAGAGGGCCAACTAGAGTTAAGGCAAATATTGCCAAAGAGGGGACATCTGATGACAGCAGGGAGCTTGGATTTCCCAAATGTGGCAGATTGTGTTTTCCAAAAATGGTCACAGCAATATTTCTAATCCCACATGATCTTCCAAATTCTTGGACAATCCTTTTACAAAAGACAGTCTCATTTCCTTCCCCTTGAAAACTGCTCAGCCTTAAGATCTTTCTTCTAAAAAAGAGAATCTACTGGAGGTGACACTGTGTGGTTGATGCTAGGTTAGAAAAGGTAATTATTTTCTCTCTCTTTCTCTCTCTCTCTCTCCCTCTCTCTCTTTCTCTCCCTCCCTCCCTCTATCACTGCCTACCTTTGGGACTCATTCTCCTTGTTATGAGGGAGCCCAGACCTCATGGAGATCTCACACTTGTGTGTTCCAGCCAATTTCCCTAGCTAGGAGCTCAGCCCATGGCCAACATTCAAGGCCATACCTGTGAGTAAAGAAGTGGAGAACTTTCTCATGATTTAAGCTCCACCCCCTATCTCCATGCCCAACCCAGCCAACAAGTAAAACAGGGCTGAATTATCCCTCTGAACCCTTCCCAAACAGCATATTCCTGAGCTGTTAGCTATCTATGCTATGTAACAAATGACCCCATAACTTTGTGGCTTGAGACAGAAATTTTCCTCTCAGTCTCTCTGTGAGGAGTATGGGCACAGCTTGGCTGGTTCTCTGCATCAGAGTCCTTCTCAAGATCAGGTGTTAGCTGGGGCTCTCATTCTCTGAAGGTGTGGCTGCTGACAGGGTTCATTTCCCCTGAGACCTGTTGAGTTCTGGCTTTCAGTTCCTTGTCATGTGAGTCCCTCTCCAACATGGTGGCTTAGTCCATGCAAGCCAAGAAGACAGTAGAGTAAACTGAGCAGCAAGATCGAAGACCCTGTCTTTTATAAACTAACCACAGAAGAGACATTCCATCATTTGTGCCATATTCTGCATTATACAAGAGTAAGAAAACCAGAAATGTATCAGGAGCTGCCTCTGTACTGAGCAAAATAGATACTCTGTTATTTATATCTACTGCTTTTGGGGATGGTGTGTAATGTAGTATTAGATAAACACAGAGAGAGAAGAGCTAGGAAGGGAACTGTGTTTGTCGAATATTTACTATGTGCCAGGATCATTTTACAGATAGCAAAACTGAGACTTAGGGAGATTGAGTGACTCACCACAGCTATGAGTAGCAGAATAAGGAGGAAAAACAATTCTACCAGACACCACAGCCCATGACTTTCTCACTTTTCCACTCTATTTCCTGTCCTTTGGAGAGAAACAAAATTCTAAACATTTTGAATATCCAATAGAAGTTTATTGATGACTTCTTCCCTAGTCCTGAAATTTAACCAGCAGAGAATATTTCTGGGGGCACTCCCCACCCACACCCCTTCAGTTCCTGATTACAAAGGACTTTCCTCTTAATGCAAATTCTGTATTTTATGAAGCTGGCAGAACCAGTTAGTTCACCATGCTTAGCTGGATTTTCCTCCATAAAAACAAGCTTTCAGAAATACTATCGCTTGCCCATGGTGAGGACATAGATTCCAGGAAGTTGGTTTCAAATGCTAAAAAAAGCACATGAGGCAGACATGGGCTGGAGTGCAGAACGTAAAACCCAACTGTGCCTGCTGTGGGTGTCTCTGGCCCACTCACCCCTCAAGAGGTGGTTCAGGCCGAACCCAAAAAACTTGGAGCTAAATTGATTCAAGAAAACCCAGACTTCAGGATCCAGGAGAGGGGCCAGGATGGGATGCTTACTTTCCACAGCAAATCTTCTTGTACATAATTTTTAAATATATAACTTGCATATTAATTGCCTTAAAATAATTTAAAAACTAATCCCAGATTAGGGATTTTTCTATGAAAGGGAAACCAAGGCATGGGTCAGGATAGAGTCAGAGCACCTTTCTGGTGCTCACTCTGTACTGCTCTGAGCTTCCAAGTGAGCCCAAGCCTGGTCACTCAGTATGGACAGAAAAAGCAGACATGGTATCCTGCCTGCCCGCGGGGTGCTGATGACTCAAAGCTAAACCCTGGATGTTCAGGGTTGAATGGTATTCTAAAAGATGGGTTGAACAAAGAAAAATAATTAACACTTGATTTAATTGTCTATATAATATGGTCTATTTTATTATTGGTCACCTGTCTGGTCCTTCTGTGCTTTTCTGGTTTTTTTGTTTGTTTGTTTTCCTCTGTTTCCACTTTTCTTCCTTCTTTGGACTGTTTAAGCGTACTTTACAATTTCATTTTAATGCATCTATTGGCTTTTTAGCTAGAACTATTGGCATCATTTTTTTAGGATCCACTCTAAGGATTATAGTGGACTTCCTTAGTCTTTCAGAGAATTAAGATTGCGCCCCTTTGCATAAAAGGTGGACACTTGGGGCTGCAGAGTGGCTCAAGTGGTAGAGCGCCTGCCTAACAAGCATGAGGCCCTGAGGTCAAACCCCAGTGCTGCCAAAAAAAAAGGTAGACACTTTACAACTGTGCAGCTTCACTTACCCTCATACTACTCCACCCCCAGCACTCTTTATGCTGCAGTTATCATGTGTATGACATGTCTTGTACTGTACCCTGCAAGAAACGCTGTAATTTCTTCTTTAAATAGTAATGTATTTTTTTAAAAATTGAGTGGAAAAATAATCTTATTTATTTACCCAGATATTTACCATTACTGCTTCTCTTTATTCCTTCCTGGAGGTTCAAGTTTTCCTCTTGTATAGTTTCCCTTCAGTTTGAAGAACTTCTCTTGCCTTTCTTCCAGTGCAAGTCTGTTGGGTGTGTGTGTGTGTGTGTGTAATCTTCTGGATATAGAATTATAGGTTGACAGTTTTGCTGGGGTTTTTTTTCTTTTTTTTAGTACTGTAAAGATCCACTATTTGTGGGAGGGGTGAGGATATGGGGAAAGGGTACAGGAGGGTGAATATAGTGCAAATACTGTGTACACAAGTATGTAAATGGAAAAATGATACCTGTTGAAACTATTCCAGGAATGGGTGGAAGGGGGATAGAGATTGATGGAGGTGGCAAATTCAACCATGCTATATTTGATATTTTGTAAGAACTTTTATAAATGTCACAATGTACCCCCAGCACAGCAATAAAAAATAAAATAAAAAGTAAACAAAAAAAATCCACTATTTTCTGGTCCCTGTGCTTTCTCATAAGACATTTATAGACATTAAAACTATTGTTCCCCAATACACAAAGCCTTGGTTTTCTCTGCCACATCCAAATTTTTCTCTTTTGGTTCTCTGTGGTTTTGACCACGATGTCACTAGGTATGGATTAGGGGGTGATGGGTGTTTTTGCATTTATTCTACTTGTATTTTTGAATTTATACATTTGTTGCTTTCACCAGATTTGGGAGATTTTCAGCCAATATTCTTTCCAATATTTTTTTCTGCCCCATCATTTCTCTTCTCTTTATCTGAGACTCCCAAGACCTGCATTTAGATCTTCTGATATTGTCTACAGGTCCTGGAGACCTTGTTCATGCCTTCAATCCTTTCATTTTCTCTTTCTTCTTCAGATTGCTACCTTTCTACTAATGCACCTTATGTTCACTGATTTTTAATTTATTTTTCTGTTACAATCTCCATACTGCCATTAGGCCCTTATTCCTATTCATTAAGCCCATGAACTTTCTTTAGTTCAGGTGTAGCATTTTTTCAGTTCTAGATGTTTCTCTGTTGAGATGTCCTATCTTTTTCAGTCATACAAATGCATCATTTTCTTTGCCTCACAAGTATGATTATGAAAACGATCTCAAAGTTCTTATGTGATCGTTCTAGCATCTTCTCCATTTAGAGGCGACCTCTCTTGAATGTCTTTTCACTTGGGAATGATCACAGTCACCTGTTTCTTTGGGTGTAACATATTTTGGACTGCTCTATGCACACTGTGAATGCTATATTCTGGAGAGTCTAGACTCTGTTCTAGTCCTCTGAAGAGGGCTGGTGCCATTGTTTTTGAAGTCAATTAACTTTGTAGACTCAAACTTCAAACTCAAGTTGCCTGAAGTGGGCAGTAACTCAAATATCTGTTCAGTTGTACTATTCTTAGCTGCAAACTGCTTTGAGTCTACCCTGCACATGTGTGCTAAAAGGGTCTGCCAGGCAGTAACAGAGTGAGCCCACAGAACTTGTAGTTGCTCTGTCACTCTTCTTCCTGGGATTTCCCCTACACTTTTTAACATTGTGGCCACCTTAGACTTTGTCTTCTGATTTGTCAGTCCAGAAAGATGGATTTTTCTATCAGAGTTTTGGTCACCCCACACCATGCCACAGCAGCCTGCTTTTATCCCAAAGCCATTAGAACAGGGAGCTTGCCAATGCTGGTCCTTTTCATTTCCAAGTTCTAACTCCCAAATTCTTCCTGATTTTTTTTTTCTCCGTATGGAGATTAAACTCAGGGCCTCTCACTTACTAGGCAAGCCCTCTACCATTTGAGCCATGCCCCCAGTCCCCAAATTCTCCCAGTCTTTTGACTGAATCTTCAGAGTGTTCAAGTTATTGCTTTTTGTATTTTTGCCTGGTGTTTATTGCTATTATCTGTGGGATGGCAAGTTTGTGAGGAGCTCATTCTGTCCTATCAGAAATGGAACTATTTGTTATGTATTAAGCCCATTTTACCCTTTCTTTTCAATTTTTTTGTTCACTTTTAAATATTTCCTTTTATAAAAGTAATGTGCATTCATGGGGGAAAATAGCACAGACATGGGCAGGGAATAAAAACTTTGTCTTTCAATTGTCCTCAGACACTTCCCCCAACCCTAGTCTCACAACCCATCAGTAAGCACTGTTATCAGCCTTATGTGTCACTCCTGACATTTTTATGCACATACAGTACAAATATGTGTATGTATACTGAGTTCTTTTTCCTCAAAGGAATCATATTTTAATCTGTATCGTTTTATTCTTTTTTGCTAAATTCCAATCATTACAAGTAAAAGGTCTTACTTCTTTTCAATGACTGCATGCATTTCCTCATGGGCTTGTGTCCTTAGATTTATGTACCATCAAGTATTTAATATGATCCCCGATAACTGGCACGTTAGCATTCACTGTTACAAGTTATGCTGTAGTAAATATCCCTGTACATTTGACTGAATATATAAAATCCTAAAAATGATATTGCCTGCCCAAAGACTATGCATTGCACCTTTGAAAACATTGTTTCTGACCTACATAGTTTTGGAAAACAGTGTTTTGATTAGATAGATAGATAGACAAGTGTAAGGTATATAGATGATAGATAGATAGATGATAGATAGATGATTCTCATGAGTTAATATACTTACATTTCTAAGCCAAGTGCCAGTAGCTCACACCTAGCATCCTAGTTACTTGGGAGGCCGAGATCAGGAAGATTGTGGTTAGAGGTCAGTCCAGGCAAATAGTTCAAGAGATTCCAGAACAAAATGGACTGGAGCTATGGCTCAAGCAGTAGTGTGCCTGCTTTGCAAGTATGAAGCCCTGAGTTAAAACCCCAGTACCACCCAGTTATATATGTATCAGTGACATCCCAATAGCAATGTGTACACCCATAGCCAGATCATTGTTTTAAAAACCATTCTCTAATTAAAAAAAAAAATTAGGATGCCTCGGAGAAATTGCTGGGGCAAGGAAAATGCATGATGAACGTAGAGTCTCTTGTGATACCAGAAATTAAGAAAGTGTTCAAAAAATTATAAGGGCATGTCAAAGGATATGTGCCGCTCTGAAAGTGTTCCCAATACAATTGTATTGAATGATTTCCCAAAGAACATAAATATCCATTAGTCCATAGTGATATCAATGAATAATTGGAAAAATAAATTGGGGAAATGGGCAACTTTTCCTTTGTAAGAATTTCAACTAATAAGGGCTGGTGTAATGGCTCAAGTGGTTGAGTACCTCCCTAGCAAGTGTTAAGATCCTGAGTTCAAAGCCCAGTACTGCCAAAAAACAAAATTCCAACTAATAAATGTAGAACAAATGAGGGAAATAGATCACCATTAGGGCATCACAAGAACAATTGCTGCTGGCAGGATCCAGCAATAAATACTAAAAATAGTGGGCAAAAGTTTAAGGAAAAACAGGAGATAACTTCAAAATATCTTCCTGAAAATATTTAGTTGCCATGGTGGACTATGTCCACAAATTCCCTGATAGATCTTTCTCCAGGAAGTGGATATTATCCTTTTCCCCTTGAATGTGGGCTGGACTTAGCAACTCTTTTCTAACAAATAGAGTAAAAAGAGAAAAATGATGACTTTCTAATGGAGGAACTTGGCAGATTCTACCTAAACCAAGAGATCAAGGTTAACACCACCATGAAGATGACATGTTGACAATAGGTGTTCCCGATGAGGAAGACGTGACACTTCTGTGATCTTCCTCCACAATGCCCACACCCTTAGACAAACCCAAGCTGAGGAACACTTTACAAAATACCAAACAAGAACTCCTAAAAAGTGTTAAGATCATGAAAGACAAGGAAAATCCAAGAAACTGTCACAGTTTGAAGGTGATAAAAGTAAGCATGAAGACCAGTGTACAGTGGTATCCTCAATTGATTAGATCCTGGGACAGAAAAAGGACATTAGATTAAAAACTGGGGAAATCCAAATGAAGTATGTAGTTTAACAAAATATTGTACCAATGTTAATCCAATGTTGGATTGGACTGGTTAACATCTTACTTTAGATTATTGCACTATGGTAATGTAACTTTATAGTGTTAAGAGAAGCTCTCTGTACTCTCTCAGCAACTCTTCTGTAACTATAAATTATCACAAAATAAAAAGTTGTCCAGTTCATTCTCTCATGAAGAGTAAATAAGAATGCCTGCCTCTTAACATCCTTACCAACACTAAGAATTGATAGACTTTTAATCTTTTCGAGTTTGTTGGGTAAAATACGTCTGCTATTTTGATTCATAATTCATTTGTCATATGAGAACTTAAGCATCTATTCATGGGCACTTTATCCATTTTCATTTTTGTGAACTGCCTGTTCAATATGTTGTCCTTTATTTCTACAGTACCCTATGTGATAAGTATTACCCCCAAAATCTCCCCTACTATCCAACAGAGTGAGATTAAGGCCAGATCTGCTCAACTCCAAAGTCTATCCTCTGTCCAATATCCAGGGTAAGTCAAGACTTTGTCATTCCCAGTTCCTCCTGGGATGAAGAATAACCAAACGACCGAGCTCTCTTGGTGGTCCTGTGGTTTTGATTTCAGATGAGGAGACATACTGAAAGTGATCAGTTACCAAAATCTCACAGGTGCAAGGAGAACACTGAAACCCAGAACCCGTGTCTGTTGGCTCCGAACCCTGTGTTCTTTCCGACAACCTATGTGGTTTTACGTGGTGCAGGACAGGGAGATCGTGTGTCTGCCCTCACATGCTCAGTGGTGGAACTTCTTGGCCATGATATTCCCGTCCTTCTATCTCCTACTCCGGTTTCCAATGGGATTGAAGCAAATCAACAAGGCTTGTATTTATTTTGTTTTTCTGTAATAAAACTTGTTTGTTTTAGACCAAGTGTTGGAAACAACACTTTAATGAAAGGCCCTCATTAAATTCTGAAGGTATGTGAAAATAGATGCCACAGCGTCCTTCACTCTCCTGGTCATGTGACATCCTCCTTGTTGAATTTACAATTCAAGGTCACCTGACATGAAATAGTTTCCATTCTCAACTTGCTGGCCCTTGTCAAGACCATCCTTTACCATTTTTGTTTGTATGCCCTTGTTGAGTATGGCATTTATATGTGGCTTTGTGTTGAGTGTGGCATACCTTACCTCCAAGATGTGAAACTTCTTGAACATACGGACAGAGTTATTCTACTCCAGAGAGCTTAACACAAAGCTCGCAACACTAACTCGGTGCATTCAAATCAGACATAACAAGAAGAATCATAGCCACTAGTTATTATACACTCAATGTATGCCAGACACTGTTCAATACTTTATGTACATTTTCTCACTTAGTACTCCCACCAATGTCATCAACTCCACTTTACAGATAAGACGTTGAACGCAGGTACAGAAATTGCCCAAGTAACTGCAGGAGCCAGGAATTGGACCCAGGAAATCTGGCTTCAATGCTTGGCCTAGGGAGCCTTTGTTGAATTATTGTTTCGAGGAATTAGGAAGTTCCATTACAGAATACTCTGAATCATCAAAAGCAAGAACCATAGATATTAAAGGGAGAAATATGTAAATAATTCTTTCTGAAGCAACACGATCTAAAGCCTTGTTTTCCAAACTTTAGTCACCTACTAGTCACCTCCTCAACTTCTGCCATGTTATGTTTCTGACATAACCTGTGGCCTTAGTCACTTAATATCTTGTAAATCAACTCAATTGTTTGTGCTTAAGCAAATTATTTAAAAAGGAAAATGACCTCATGCCACTATTGTAAGTGGAAAAGCAGTATCATTTACTTTAAGTAAATGGCAATCTAAAAATAAATGCCATAGAAACAAAAGAAGGTCAATAAATTATAGCCCAATGTTGTTGCCTGCCAAAGGCACTGAAACAGAACAGGTCCAGGTCTCTGTCTGCTAAGACGGGGGACATTTAGTGAGCCTAAAAAGAGGTGCCCATGACAGACCAACACGAAAGGTAATAAGAGTTGCAAGAAAACTGATAAAAGGAACAAAGTCTTCCCTATGATTTCAGGTTAGGGAACAGAAATTCCAAAGGAACTGAGGTATAAGCACAATAGAAACTTATTTCTACCTCACACAAAGGTCCTGGGGCAGGTGGACCAGGGCTTATCTACACTTCATAATGTGAAGAGACTCCTTCCATCTTGGGGTTGCCTTTGCTTCCGCCTTCATCTAGTAGAGCTTAGCCACATGCCAGGAAAGCAAGGAAATGTAGCCTTTGTTTTGAGCAGCAACATTCCTAGTTTTTTAAATAATTTAATTTAAAAGGAATCCTATCACTAGAGAAAAGGAGGGAAATGGATAGACAAGAATAATGTCTGAGATTTCACATTTCTCTAGGTCTCACCTGTGTGCTTCGTGGATCCACCTGATGGGAGCTATGTAAGCCATCCAAGCCTGGAACTTCTGCTGACCCCTTCTCCTACCTCTGAAGTCAATCTTGAGCCCACAGCTGCTCAGAACACTGTTCCTTCCAACATGGGAAAACACTTCTCTTTTTCATCACCACTGCATTTTGTGCTTAGGCACTTTATGGGTTGCCCTGCCCTCTGAATCCTTGAGCTAGGTGGGCTGTGGCAAGGCAAGGTATTGTCACAGAGGGTGGCACTGCTTGGGAAGCTGGTCAGACCTGGTCTGCTTTCTACTCTGCCCTGCACCTCAGGTATAGCCATAAAGGTTCATCCTCTGTACCTCTTCTTTGTTGACCTTGATATCACAACACTAGAAGCACAGATCCTAGCTATGGGCTGGAAGAGCCCATGGCCCTGGCTCCAGTTCTGGCTGTAATAACTGTCCTGAGGACCTGGGAGTTTCACATCTTAGAAAAAAGACACAAAGACACACAAATCATGCAAAGGAAACGGCCAAGGATAGTCCTGGCAAGGATCAACAAGTTGGAGGTAGAAACTTCCCATGTCAGGCAACTTTGAATTACAGTCCATACTGGAAGGATGTCACGTGACCAGGAGAGGGCGAGAAGACATGCAGTGCAATACTGACAACCTCAAAGATGAGTCACAGGTGCTGGGGTTACCATTCACCTGGATCATCAAGACTGGGGGCAACATTCCAGTGTAGGGGAGAGGTCATAGGCTCTTGGAGCAGGAGGTAGGCTGGGACCTATACCAGTAGTCCCACCCTTTGAAAGCCAAAAGAACCTTAGAAAAAGTTCCATCCTGAGTCAGGACATGACTCAAATGGTAGAGCATTTGTCTAGCATGCTTGAGGCTCTGGGTTTAATCACCAGTACCATAAACAATTAAAATTTAAAATTTTAAGAAAGTACTATCCCTAATAACTTCCTTTCTTGCAAATGAAGTTATGCAAGTTAAGAATTAGCATGTGTTTTTTGTGTTTTTCACCTGAGATGTGGATCTGCTGGTCAGCAGTTCTGGCAGGCATGCACTAAACTTACAGATGCTTGTTCCCTGCTCAGGCTTATGCTAGAGAAATCCAGCGCTTTTGGTGGGATTTTTAAAACACCCAAAGTAGCTGGTGAACTAACTTAATTCATAGCACCTTCTGCCATCTCTGCTGGTTTACAATTCCCTTCCAGGCTAGAAACAGCTAATCTTCCCCTCCAGTCTTTTCACTGAGAAATCTGGGCATAGAAGCAGAAGTGGCCTGGCTAAGGCACACAGCTATGGATAGAGATGGAAACGAACTGGACTGTGCTACCTGATGGGTGGTCATTGTTCTTCCCGTGTCTACACACTCCCATTGTTCAGTTTCCAAACTCCAACCAACAGCTCTGACAGCACAGCCCAAGAGCCAGCTGGGCACCATCACAGGGAGGAGGAGGGGTGTAGCTCCCAGAGAGAGGACTTTAGAATCGTCCACACCCAAGGATGTAAGGCAGAAGTCATCCAGGATCAGAAGGCTAAGTCCATGCCGAAATGCCGTGGGTGCCATAAATTAAAGAGTCAAACATGACCAACTTGTTATAATTGCCCAGCAGGCTGACTGTGTCTGAAGGCTGCAGGCTTTATGGTGGGACCAAGGTGTGAATGTCACTTGTAATAGGATCTCTGATGAGTGATAAGCAAATGTGCTATTTTCCCCAACACTATCTAGATCAAAATCAGGGGCAGACCACCCAGAAAGCAATTGTGACATGTCACAATTACCAGAAGAATAAATTGCAACATGTTTTTATTCCCAGCCCATAATGAAATACTGACTCCCTCAGAGAAAGTGCTCAAACCATCCTGTGACACGGGCAGAGAAGCTGGATGTTAGCTCAGTGTTCTTAGCGGCCATGTGACCTTGAACATACCCTGGCTGTCAGGGACTGAAGTCCTTGAGTTCTCAGCCATAGAGGGGCATTTTAGATCCTGCCATGACTCTCTGAGCTACGTAACAGAATACCCCGACTAGCGCAGGCTTGTACATATTGTCTCACGGATCTGGAGGCAGTCCAAGATCAAGGTGTCAGAGGGACTGGTTCTTTCTGAAAGCTGCTCTGTGTCTCTCACCCAGTTTCTGAAGGTTTGATGGTAATCTGGGTGTCATTCACTCAGAGAAACCCCATCTTTGCCTCCATCTTCATATGGCCTTCTCCCAGTGCGTGTGTCTGGGTACCAATAACCCCCTCTTTTTTAAGGACACTAGTCAGGTTGGCTTGGGACCCACCAAAATGACCTCATCTTAACTAAATATATTTTCTGTGATTACATTTTCAAATAGTACCTCTTATTTTTGGTACTGGGGGTTAGGATTTCAATGAATGAGTTTTAGGGAACATAGTTCAACCCATAACAGTCCTTTTCCGGCATGTCTGCAATGGCCTGTAGCCCACAGAGGGCCAAGCAGGTCAGTGTACTTGGAGGCAGACAAGCAGCAGAATGGGAGAGGGTATGTGGTCTCTTTGGGAAATGGGGCCACTGAAATGAAGCTATGACACCTCCAAGGAGCATGGAGGTATGAGGGGTTTGTAGTCATCTGGGAGAACTCAGCAGAGAGCTTCTTTGGTTTATCTGTTTCCTTGAAATGCTTAGTAGAAAAGGACAGTTCCAGGAGCAAAGGATGTAGTTCAGTGGTACAGTGCTTGCCTAGCATCTGTGAGGCTCTGAGTTCTATCCTTAGCACCGGAGGCGGGGAGTGGGGGGAGGGGAAGAGGAATAGTTTCAGGAGCATTTTCACAGAGTCAAAGCTGCTCAGCTGGTCCACAATAGATTGGAAGAGGCTTTGGTTTCTTTCCTTTTCTATCAGAGGGTTGGCAGTAAGTTAGCTTTAAATGCCCCATCCCTGGTGATCAGGGCAGAGGATTCAGTCTTCATAAAGCGTGTTGGACTTAGTCCAGTCTAGTTCCACTCCACGCAGTTTGGGATGGTGGACAGAAGTTGCCATTCCCTGCTGCTTTGTGCAGATAGGACCTGGTCACTGTGACATGACCTAGCTCTGGATAGTGGAAGGATTGCAGGCATCTGAGCTGTCCCTGCTTACCTTTCTGGACCCTTGGGCCACCCTCTCCCTTGCCCTTGCCCTCCTCATTCTGTAGCACAGAACTGGAAGAACGCAGTCAGGTGGCAGAGCCAGCACTTGGACCCAGCCAGCCTGTCTCTGTAGCACCATGTTTTTCCTTGTAACAGAATGAAGCTGGTCAGGTTGACACAGATCAAAGGCTTGCGTGTACGGTGGAGAAAAGGGCTCTAGGTGAGTGATTGGACCTTGGGAAGGATGGAATTTTTCACTGCTGTACCTCAGCATTTTCCAACTGAGTGCCAGAAAGAAGGGGGACCAATGCTGGGGAGCAAAGACTGGTCCTTGGACAGGTAAGCCATCAGGAATGGGAGGAAACCTTCATGCCTTCCCCTTGGGGAGGCCTATGTAGCTTTTCTCATTACTTGATCTATTTTGTTGGAAGACATATGAAACATATACGTGAACATATGAAATAAAACTCTGCCCCCAACCCAGCTTTATCAGATTTCACACGAAGCCTCATTTGCCTTAGATTTTCACTTTTAAGAAATGAAACAACAGAGTTGAAGCCCTCTGCAGATCCTTCCTGCTGTTCAGGAAAAAAACACTCATGAATTTGGGCTTTATTATCCCTTTTTAGATTTTTATAGTTTCAATACATATTTATGTATCTTCTTTAATTTCTATGTCACCTCTAAAACTCATGTTGAAACTCATCATTGTAACTACATTGAGAAGAAGGACCCCTTAGAGATGCTTAGGTTATGAGGAAATGGATTAATGCCATTATCAAGGGAATGGGTTAGGTATGGTGAGTTGGGCTCCTGATAAAAAGATGAGTCATTGTGTCTCACACAAGCTCACTTGCCCTTCTGCCATGTTAGGATGCAGCAAAAAGGCATCCTAACAGATACAGCCCTTCCATTCTGGACTTCCTGGCCTCCAGAACCATAAGCTAAATAAATTTCTGGTTTTTTTTAATTACCCAGTCTGTGATATTCTGTTATAGCAGCAAAATTAAAATGCAGAGAGAGTATCCATTCATATTTTATGGTCTTAATTTGCACATTTTAAAACTTTCTATACAGTGGCGTCCTACTTATATTTCCTCTGCGACTTATTTTTCCCACTCAACTTTATGTCTTTGAGATAGAGCCTTGTTAGTACATGTGGCTGTGTTCATTCATCTTAACTGCTATATGGATAAACCACAGTTTTTAAGTTTACTTTCTGGTTGTTTCCAATTTGTGTGTGTGTGTGTGTGTGTGTATGTGTGTGTGTGTGTGTGTGTGTGTGTGTGTGTTACAGATGATCTTGCAAGATTCCTATACTAACAAGCTCTTTGTTCTCTGCAGCATAGACCTAAGAATAGGGTGCCTGGGCAGGGCTGTTGCCAAACTTCTCTCAAAAGTGGTTTCTACTGATTTATACTCCGACCTTACAACTGTGGACTCACCACATTGCTGACCACAGTTAGTATGAGCAGACCTTTTAGAAATGTTTGCCAAGCTAATGGGTATAAAGTGATATGTTGCTGGAATTTTAATTTGCATTTTCCCTTTTCAGAAGTGAAGTTAAGCACTCTTTTATGGCTTTCTTTGAATGGCCTGAGTCTTTAGTATAATCTCTGGTGAGATTCAGGGGGAAGCAAGGATGAACCATAGGTCAAATCTTTGTCCTGACTCTCAGCAATTCTTCTAAACCCTGGGAAAGAAATGCACAGTTGCCTGATTAGCAAGAGTTGACCTTATGGAGATGAAGGGAGAGGGCAAGGGGGAAGCAGGTAGCTCTCTCCATTCATCCACTGAATGGATGGAGTCATCAAAGCGCCCCTGGTGGTGATTTATGGCATTGACTGTAGCTGCAAAGCTGGAGCTGAGAGCATGGGAACCCTCTACAATGAAGGAGCCTTCTGGAGAGAAAAGGAGAGAGAGAGAAATGGCAATCACGTGACTGCTGCCCTGTTGAGCAGAAGCCACAGGAAGTTCTACGTTACATATTTTAAGTAAATGGTATTAAAATACGACGGATGGACAGAAAATGCACAAATTGTTTAAGGTGCCTACTTCAATGAATTTTCACAAAGTGCACATCTTTGTGTAACCACCACTCCAATGTGACTGACAACATTACCCAAATTTCCCTTCATGTCTCCTCCCAGTTACTTCTTCCCTCCCCTAAAGACAAGGTCACACTTTTTTTGTTTTTTGGGGTTTTTAAAAATATATTCTTCTCTGTTGGAAGATAGGAACCAGAAATCCTGTGGACTTCCCTTTGACTTCCTAGGCGGTACCTTGTCTTAGGCCACCACAGTGTTCACAGATGATCCTTGGGCATGTGAACCTAAACTACAGCAGACTCAGATGCCCCTTTCCTGGGCTGGCTTGGCCTCCTGGGTAGTGGGAGGCTGGGAGGTTGGGGAGTAGCACCAGGCAGAGATGATCGCAGTAACGTCTGTTATTTTAATATCACAGTAAGGATGCACTGGTGTGTAGGGGGCTGAGCGTCAGGTGAGGATGCAAGGCAAGTGAGTGATGTGAACTCACGTAGAGCCATTTGTGGTACAGGGGAGAGAGATGGCGTGGCACAGCTGTGGGGGCAGAGAGGAATTGGGCTGTAAGAGTGTTTTCAGTGTTTTGGTGGGAGAGTTGAGGATGGGTGATGGTGTGGGTGAGGGTGAGGGGTGGAAGGGAGGGAGGTGTCTAGTATGGATCTGGGGACAGCCTTGAGGAGGAGCAGGTGAGGGTGGCCGTCCTAAGCTTTGTTCTGGACATGTTCAGTCTGAGATGCTGCTGAGCCTAGTGTATAGAAATGTCAATGGGAGAACCGGAAATAGAATTTGGGAGTTGAAGGAAATGTCTGGATAGAGGCCTTAAGCCTGGGAGTTGTTGGCCTATGCTGGATATTTAAGACCATGGAGTAATAAGATTCCTAACGAGAAGAAATCAAAAAGGAGCTAACATGTGACTGTTAAATAGTCCATAATAGCTGGGCAGAGTAGTGGTGCACGACTGTAATCCCAGCACTCAGGAGGCTGGTGCAGGAGGACTGCAAGTTTGAGGCCAGGCCTGGGAAACATAGGGAAACTCTATCTCCAAAAAAAAATTTTTTTTAAGTCTATAAGTATGTTAATGATACTGATATAAAGACTATCTTAAAAAAAATCTCAGCCAAATATATTGAAATATTTGCATATAAAATAATGTTGTGTGAAGTTTGCTTTGAAATTAATGGAGGGGAGGGTACTAAGGTGTGGATATTATGAATATTGAGGCCATAAATTGGAAATTGATGAAGATGGATAATAAGCATAGAAGA